>NC_141691.1:584221400-584498900 GCF_964263255.1 Lissotriton vulgaris
ATGAACTCCTTTTTGGTACTAGAATGTTGGTTGAAGACCTTGATCATCACACTTCAGTGGTGGAACAACCATTTGATATCAAAGATCGTTTGGCTGTTTTACAAGACTTAAATGAAACAAGAAGAAGTCTAAGCAACACCAGTGAAAAGCCAACGACCACTGAAGAAAAACCAACTGTCCCAGCAAGACCTGTCTGGATTCCAAAGGTTGGGGATCTAGTCAGGGAGAACATAGCGGACAAGAAAGAATTTAGGCCTTCTTACAGAAAACCAGTACCTGTACTAGCAATCCACGGATCAAGAACAGTGCTACTGCCGCCCCTTGCTGGAAGAAAGGAGAACCGGTCTCTATCGATTGACCTGGTAAAACCACACCATGTGGCTGATAATAAGTAGTAGGCCCAGAGGGCTCCCAAGACGTAGCAGACAACCAAATCTTTCTACCATCCAAGAGGTTCAAACTGAAAGACTCATCACCTTTGAAGATTCTAAAGTGAGAAAAGAAGGACTATGCAACAAAGCCATGGAACTTGTGCCTCTTGAAACCCAAATAGCAGTTTGTCAAGAAACTCCCGTCTACAATGATGTAGCATCTGACTATACAAACATGTAATGGGAACAAGCAACTCCAGTGATTTCCAAGAATCTGGATGCAATACCGACTATTGACAGAACTGCCTCTGGCTATTTTATCAACTTTGATAACTTTTCTGGGGATCCCAGTGAACCTGAAACTACGCCAGCAAATAAAACTTTCAAGGAACAATTAACGGAACTTGGTCAAGAGCTTGCTAAAACATATCTGGTTTCACCATGGGTTGAATTTTGGATTGGGTTAGGTGTATTTTTTCTTCTGCTAGGGCTCATTCTTGTTTTAAGTCTGGGAAAGCTGATAGATGGAAAACACATTAAAATGGACACAGCAAGTAAGAACATCAACTTGCTTCTGAAGCCACACAAATCATCTCATCGTGAACAACGAGACCTGTCATCAGTGAACATCACAGCGGTTCCTCTACCTGGTGGAATAGCTTGGGAAACAACTGATTATGATATTCATGGCCCTGTCGAGCTGCTGAAAATTCCACACCAATTTAAGGTTTCCTTGAGTGACTTTGTTTCACCCAGCACATTTTCTGATGATTGGGACTTTGAAACTGTTAATAACATGATGGCAGACTTAGAAATGTCAGCAAAATTTACAAAACATGAATACTTAGAAGGTTCATCAAATTATGAAGAAATGTATAGTTTTAATCATTTTGGTCATCATTACTTGCATCAATCTGCAAATCCTAGAAATGTTTTAACTTATAATCAATGGGAACATTGTCCAACACCTCCAAAAGGTAGTTCTAAAACATTTATTGGAAAATGTCCATATTTCACAGGTTTTAACACCTTGGCTGCTCGGTGTTTTCCCCCCCTGTGCTGGCACTCATTTATTCCCATTGTTCATGACGAGCTCAGCTCGTCATCAGCACAGCTCAACCGTGCATCATGACGAGCTGAGCTCGTCATCAGCATCGAAAGGGTTAATGTTACAAACCCAGAAAGTTTTTACTTTAAAAATGTTAATAAGACAGGCATGAAAAGAATGTTGACAAATACTAAACAAATTTATTCTGCGACCTTTTATGCTCAATTGTCCACCTTAGGCTTTGACTTTTAGAAAGACAACATTTGAGACAAAAACTGTTTGGGGCACAAAGGACTGGCAGGTAGAAGGTTTAGAAGCATTATTCAGAGCCTGCATCATCCCAGAACAAATGATGTTTTTAAATGACACTGTTCAACAGACATCTTGTCTTGGCATTGCTAAGATAAAAGATGTAAACAAACCGTCCATACCTAAGCCCACACCTGATAGTAATTTAACTTCAAGTGAGGAGGTAGACGTAAACTATATTTTACAACAGAACAGAACAAATCCTGAATGGAAAAAATGGTTAATCTGGTCCACAGACACAAATAACTGGCAAGATAGATTCCTGAACAAGACACAAGGGTTCACAGTAACTCGGCCAGATCCAAGATATATCCAAAGATAACATCCAGGGATAATAACAACTTATAGTGTAGGTAAACTATGCCTTGAGTGGCTGAAGAAATCTACACTTCCAGAAATAAAACAACACTTATCTTTGCTTAAAGATGGCGCTGATTTACAAGAATTCTTACTGGGACCTCGTAATCCGCGTCATAAACGTTTCCTATTCGCCGGTATATACGCTGCATACAATGAAGCATGGAAAGTGACGCAAATTGAAACAGCTGAAAGAATACGAGAAATTGATTGTTTAAACTTAGAGAAATCACTCTCTGTAGTTGACAATGGGTTAACAACTCTGTCGTCCAGAATATATTCTTTGGACAGCCATAGACATAATGGAACAGGACTTGCTAATGTTACAACATGGCCAGTCTCAATTACGTTCTATATTGCTGTTAGGCTGGACGTTACAAAACCTTCATTCTGGCTATGTGCCTTGGCGTATAATCAACACTACGTCATTGTTTACTGTGTTTAACCTTACAGATAAACAAATCTCGTTGGCACAGAGGGGAGCAGACTATACGGTGCTGAGCATAGAATAACTGGAGAGATTACCTTTGACTGTTTCTGAGAAACCATCAGTTGAATGGATAATACATGGCACCATCACAATACCAGTGACGACTTTCCAGTTTAAATATTGCTTAAAACACATACCAGCAGACCTGTATGAAAGGTTTGGTAAAGAATACATTAAGTCGACCTGGGATTTATCATACATACACATGTTGGAGTAGGGGAAGGAGGTATTTCTTAGTGGTAAAAATTGTGAAAACTCACTAAGCGGTACATTGTTAGGTCAGAGTATTAATTTACACAGAGCTTGCGAAGGTTCTTCCAATAACCTTTCTTGCCACCTGCAAGATTCGCCCACCACGGTGATATATCAAATTTTCACGCAGCTTTCCAGTGGTAGCTACATTATGTTAAATGATCACAGCTGTTGTGGAATGAGGCCAGGAATAGGCTATCTCGTTAGTGTGTCAGCCAGGGTCACTTGTATGCAAGTATTGTTTCCTAAAACTAAGACAGACGGGGAGTCGCCCCTATGGCCTTCACTGAACATCTCTTCTATACGAATTGATACTTTAAGCAGAATGAAAGCCATTCTTTTACAAAAAACTGTGCCACTGACCTCGTCCAGAGAGATGTATGATCTGCAAGTTGCAAGGACTTCTGCAGAGATACATGCATTATTATCAACAAACTGCCCAATACATTTCGCAGAAATGTTAGGTTGTATCTTTAACATGTCTGATACCAGCGGTATTGCACATGTATCTAAGAAAAAATTTTTCGGGACTGTTAGCACCCTTTGAAGCCGTCCTGGGCATTTTTCCTAATTTCGTACGCTCTGTGTTCGGCGGCCTGCCTCTCATTTTGGGACTCGTAGCAGGGTTCTTATTTTTATTCCTCCTGCTCCGTTATGGCAGATCCGGCCACCAGCGATGCTCAAGTCAGCATGGAGAATGCGCTCCAGGCCATGAAGTATCGTGAACGCATAACACAGATCCTTGGCTTGGCTCGTTTGAGAGATCTGAATACCACATGGTTCCTATCATTCAGACCAATCTGGCAAGATTGCATCTTACCTGTTCTACGATGCCTGCTTTGTGGAGAGGAATGCGTGCTGGATATCTGTCTAACACTACCATTGGTTATGCCAACGGATGCTGACTGTAAGGATCCAAGCGTCGTTTCCACAGGAGTGCCAGGAACCGCTGAAAAGACCAGCCCTTCCCCCCTGCACCTATTGCGTCTATGAAGCACTAGAACACAATGGTGGTATGGAGGGAAAGGAGGGAACAAAACAAGGAAAGGCAGGGAAGAAAACAGGACTCTTCGGGCTGGTATCCCTCAGGGTGGAGACAGGCACTAAAAGGAATGGGTTAGATTAATGCAAATCAACAACAGATAGATAATAATCATTGAAACCCTAGACTTCTATTCTTACCTAAAAGACAGTGAGAGGGTTTGTCAGTATACTGGTTGAATTGACATATGCCGCAATACTGAACCGGCAAATATTTGTAGACTTGACGCCTATCTACAACAGTAAAGGACGTTATACCTTTTGGTTGCTTAAAGAGTATGCAAGAACTGTAAATATAATCTCTTACCATGCAGTGCAATAGATAGGGGTTCTGACTGTCAAGATTGAGGCAATGTGAATGATCTATATCTCATCTGTAAATGTAATAAACCTCATGTAAGAATTCACAATGTTGTTTCAGGGTAATAGTAAGAAATGTGGCGCTATTAGCGCTTTACCCGTTCTTCATGCCCATGCACTGTAACGATTGCCAGCCTCCAACAAGACGCCAGTGAGTCCAAATAAAGAAACAAAAAAAAGGGGATAAAGGTCCTGGCAGACCACAACTCCCACAATCCCTCAGAGCGATCCCAGGCCTACAATCCGCAAGTCCGGCTGGCCGGCGGAACAAAGAGTGTCCAGCCGACGGGCGGAACCACAATACCCAGGCCAAGTCCCCCCTCAGGACCGGAGAGAAGACAGGAGGGAGAAAGATTCTTAAATCAGTTCCGTCCAATGCTGGAAGGTAAATGAAGTTCCGATATGGGATTCAGGAGGACGGGGGCGAATATGATACACCAGAACGTGTATCAGACAAAACAGCCAAGGACCGCTCGGAAAGCAGCTGACTTCAAAACAGGATTAGGAAAAGAGCTTAGGGAGCAGAGGATGCCGTAGCACGGACGGCTCAGACACAACGGAAATGGCTACAACGGAAGTGACGTGTTCACTCGGAAACACTGCGACACTAGAACGCGAAGCCCAGAGTTGCGGGGAAGTCAGGCTTTTGGCTCTAGCCCGTGTGGTTCTGAAATTCTGGACCCTGCTGTAATACCGGTACCAAGGTCCAACACTCGTGTCACAAAATATCGCCGTACCATGACGAATTTGGTATCGGCAGACCGGTAATGATTAGGACATTATCCCTATGCATTTGCGTCATGATTGAGCAATGCTAACACCCTTAAATCATGGTTTCCGTCCCGAACCCTCGGACTCCATTTTGTGAACGGCATCCATCTTATGACTTGCCCTCATATAAGTCAATTGATTGAGGCCGAGCTTGATCTGAAAGGACACGTCCACCTTAGCTGACTTCCCCATGACCTGGCCAAACTGACTCCACCGCCTCCAGCCAAACCTGTTTGGGCAGCTCCTCGCCCAGTGGCCGAGTAAGATATCATCAAGGCACAACATGCCATAAACCATTCACTACATACAGACCATGTTTTCCATACACATACACCTGTCCATGATTCTTGTTTATGACCAGTTTTACGACGGGAGGGTGCCCGACCTTATTGGTGTTTCATCGATATCTGATGGGAATTCTGGGCCTGGCGGGATAATCCATCACAATCCGGACATCTAAAATATGTGCTGACCAGCATGACTTCGCTCTTTGTATTATTGTAGAAATATGTGTATAACCATATCATAAACTCAAGAATTCTTACCCGCAGCTGTTATTTCTGTATATAAGGAGAAGGCTGGTTCTGTAAAAACAAACAGTCTCCTGAGAACTTACAGCCCGTGCTGTTGTAATTCTAGGACACATGTTACTTGGTTGCAACCAATAAACCTCGATCTCTGACTTCAGCTAGAAGACTCTGTGTTTCTGTAGTCCAGAACAGGGAGAACCCAGAGGTCTTCGGGTGTGGTCCCCTGGCACCACCGGGTCTCTAGAAACCCGGCACCTCAGTTGGCGCCCAACTCGAGGCAATATGAAGCGGTGACGGTCCAAGCCAGATGTTCGTGAGGAGCTTCGTGTGAAAATTCCGGAGGAAGGCCAGCCACTTCAGCGACCCCTGCATGTCGACGTGGTTCCGAAGGTCTTTGCTGTGAGGTTCCCCGCGTCCCGACGGCTACGAAGGACTGCTGGCCTGACTATCGCCCTGTTTTGGACCCATTGAACCTTGGTAGAGCGAAACGATAGACGAGTCTTCTAGCGACGTCACCGATCTTCAATATTCAGTTAAGTATAAGTGGAGCGTCTCCCAGTCCTTAGTTGGTTCTTAGTCTTGGTATCCCAGAGATACGGTTTGTATTGGTTCTTGCAAGCACCAAAACCAAGGGATTCGTGTATTCACGACAAAATCATAATTAGATAATCCCTTGAAGTTTGAAGCTAGACTAGTAAGCGAAGATGCCTGGTCTTAGCAGACTTGGAAACTTGTATTGTCTTGGTTGTAGTAAGGACTCCCGATTAGAGGATTCGTGTCCGGTTCCTCCGATTGGAACTCCAACATATGAGTTATATATAAAGCACGGAGTAGGTCCTATCACGTATAATGAAATATGGATAAGATACACCCGCAAGGATGATGTTTTAAAATGGCCCCAATATGGTAGTTTTGACTCAGAAGTATTAGACAACCTCGAGGTCAAACTGTTTAAGAAGAAAGCCCGGCCGGCGATGTTTGACTCTTTTCGCTTATGGCGCAAAGAAGCCAAACAGAAAGAAATAAAATTAGCTAAGAAGAATAAAAGAGGTATGTCGATGGTGTAAGCCGCCATCGCATACAGGGATAATGAGGAAGAGCAGGAAAATGAACAAATGCTCAGAAGCAAGAAACTAGCAGTAGATAAATGCTACCCGATGTTACCACATGAGGGACAAGGCTCAAAGGGAACATCAGAGAAAATCCGTTAATGTCCCACTTATTAAGCTCACCACCCCCATATGCGTTAGACGCTACTGCACCCCCAAAGCGCTTTGTTATACCGCGCCCCAGTGCGCGAAAAGCAGCTCTTGCACAAGCACCAGCTCCTCTTCAGCTGGTTCCTACTTCTCCGGCGCAGCCTTCTCAAGGGCTGCCGCCTTTGCTACATACTCCATCTATTTCTACAACTTTGCCTACCGCTCCACCTGTTAATCCTGATACTACCTCTGCTACTGCTTTGACTTCCTCTGCTGTTGCTTCGACTTCCTCTTTACATCAGCCTGTCTTTTCTGGCGCATTTGCCTTGCCGTAAGCTTCTCCTTCTGTCAGACAGAGAATGGCAAGTACTGTCACTGGTCTATTCTCACCCTTCTTTGGGTCGCCTAAAACGACCCCTAAAACGGGGCGTAGACAGTTGCGTAGTCAACTGCCCGACTACGAGGAAAGAGAAGTGCTAATTGAGTTAGCACGCAAATGGGTTACTGACACTGCTAAATATGATGTTCAGTCCGTTATGGAAGTTTTCCGTCAGTGGGATGCGCCCACTCAGAGATACGTATTTGAAGAGATGTGTGTATATCTTTGTGAAGATTTGGAGACAAACGATCCCAAACGCAAAATGCAGGAACTATTTCGTATGCGTTTCAAATTCTATGAAGGCATGATCGTAGGTGCCGATGTTGAAAAAGCAATAGATCTGTTATTATCCTATAGGAGTAAGGGAAATGTGTCTAGATCACTGTATGAGGATGATGTGTCAGGTAGGAAAAAGGCGCGACAGTACCCTATGAGGGAAGTTCCTCCAGTTTGGAGGGAAGGTGATGCGAATGCACAACCACCTGTTCCACCGCATTTCCAGCGTGTATGGGTACATGTCCCCTGGAAAAGATCTGAAGTGTTAGCACTCAAGCAGACATTACCCGATCCATGTAAAAATCCCGCAGGGTATTATAAGGAGTTATCACAAACTGCCAGCTCGTGTATAATGAATTTAGCAGATGTAGACATGCTGTTTGGGAACGTCGTTCCACAGCCTTTATGGAGTAAAATTCGTCATACAGATCATGATCAAGAACTAGGTGACTCATGGGCTAACATTACCGCTACCGATGCTAGACAAGTCGGTGGTTCTAAACCCGAGCCTTTAATAGCAGAACTTCCCGGTAGGATTATCACGTACATGAAAACGTTAATGCCTGAATTACGTGTAAATTGGGACAAGCTATCTGCATGCAAGCAGAAGAAAGATGAGAATGTGTCTGACTTTTTCACGAGATTTGAGGAGACCTTCGTCGATCATAGTGGTCAGGATATGGCTACCGAGGGTGGCCAAAGATTGTTTGTGGACAAATTCGTACATAATTTGCTGCCCGAACTCTGCAACAAATTGAAAGATTCAGAGAGTGCTTGGGCTGTTTCCACGTCAGCGCAGATCTTAGCCACCGCCCAGTACTACGAAAATAGGCGCAAAGACGAGCTAGATAAGTCAGACAAAAAGACTAAAGAGTTAAAAACTAAAGTTCTTCTCCAGCAAGCCTATCCGCCTGGCACTCCTAGTCAGCCCAATTATCAGCAACCACAGCAGTATTCGAGAAACGCGCAAGGAAACGAGTTTTCCCATCAGCGTTCTCCGTATGGCCCGAATCAATGTGCCTATTGCAAAGAAGAGGGTCATTTCAAAAGTAATTGTCCAGCTCTTGCGCGACGCTTAAACGGTGTTTCCGGTACAAGAGGTAGAGGTGTTCAACAGGCTCCTAGAGGTAGGGGCCGTGGAAATTTCCCCCAGAATACCACTTCTTTTCCGCCTCAAAATTCCATGAATAGCTTTGACCAACAGAACAATGCGTCTTCCAGGTCAGCTCAGTACTATGCAGATGACTATTACGCAGAAAACGAGAATGAGGGTAGTAATTGCTAGGACAGCCATGGACAAAGAGAGGGAGTTGTTTCAGTTCCAGTAGATCAGAATGGACCTTATGTCAAGGTGATTACATCCGGAGTGTCGGAGCCATTTCTGCTGGATACTGGTGCTACAAAAAGTTCTATTATGCACTCAAAACTTCCTGGCGCACCTTTGTCTGGCGAAATGAATGTTTCAGTAGGTTTTTCTGGCGCCCCTGTTAGAAACCCGATCTCCAGTCCCATGCCCCTTTCTATTGGCCCATGCAAATTAGAAGCACCCCTCATTCTTACAACAGATTGTGGCGAAAATTTGTTAGGTTTGGATTTGTTAAAGAGATTATATGCGACTTTATACTGTTCTCCTTCGGGAGTACAACTTACCCTTGGTAAGAAAGTGATTACCCCGATGTATTTGTCAAAGGAAGATATTCCGACTGAATTGTCATCCCTACCGGATGTACTTTGGGCGAATGGTTCTAATGATGTAGGTCATCTGGAAATAGCGCCATATGTCATAACATTGAAAGCTAATGTTAGGTTACCACGCATTCCCCAATATAGAATATCGAACGAATGTGAAAAGGCTTTGTTAGCGATCGTTTACGATCTGATCGAGAAAGATGTCATCGAAGAGACAACAGGCAACATTTTTTAACAGTCCTGTTTTGCCTGTCTTAAAGCGTACGGATCCTTCACAGCCCCCTGTGTACTGATTTGTGATTGATCGCAGGGAAGTGAATAAGATCGTTGTACCACAGTTTCCAGTCGTCCCCGACATTACTGCCTTATTGACAATGGTTCCAGCTTCAGCCAATTGGTTTTCAGTGATTGACTTGAAGAACGCTTTCTTCAGCATCCCGATTGCCGAGGAGAGCAGAGATATCTTTGGCTTCAATTTAGGAAGACGAAGCTTCCGCTTTAAACGCGCTCCTCAGGGCTACTGTGAAAGTCCATCAATATTTAGTCAGGCTCTGAAAACACAACTAGACATGATTGTTCTGCAGGATGGTGCAACTTTAATTCAATATGTGGACGATCTGCTGATCGCTGCAGACACCTAAGAAATTTGCAAACAAACAACATTGTCAGTATTACATCATTTATGTGACATGAAGCACAAAGTCTCGCTTTCCAAATTACAATTTTGTCGACAAGAAGTAACCTACTTAGGTCACATCTTATCGAAGGATGGAAGGAGACTGACCCCAGAAAGAATACAGGCAATTGCAGAACTGAGTGTCCCAAGGACACAAAGAGAAGTGCGTGCCTTCTTGGGCATTACATCGTACTGTAGACAATGGATACCAAACTTCTCACTATTGGCCAAACCTTTGCTGGCATTAATGCGTAAAGACACACCCAATCATTTGCCTTGGTCTGAAGACTGTCAGACGAGTTTCCATGAGTTGCATGAGGCATTATGTTCGGCTCCTGTGTTGGGCAACCCCGACTACAGCAAGCCTTTTACATTATATGTCCATGAGAAGGAAGGTTGCGCATTATCAGTCTTGACGCAACACTTTGGGGACAAACAACGTCCATGTGCGTATTTCTCTGCGACTCTATATCCTGTAGCTAAGGCATTACCAAGTTGCTTGAGGGCCACTGCTGCAGCAGCTGTCTGTATTCGACAGTCTGCTGGGTTAGTCATGAATAATACTCTGATCGTTATGGTCCCACATGCAGTAGACATTTTACTAAACAGAACGAAAACACAGCATTTAACTAGAGCTCGACTGTCCAACTATGAGCTGACACTGTTAGCGAGTCACATACACATAAAGAGGTGTGATACACTCAACCCCGCCACGTTATTACCTATTCCGACAGAGACAGATGAGGTTGAAAAACATGATTGCTGCTTTAGGACAGAAGAAGAGACAAAGGGGAGAATAGACTTGCAAGACACTCCCCTTCCTGAATGTAATGATAACTTATGGGTTGATGGTTCATGCTTCAAGTTGCCAAATGGTGATACGACTGCAGCCTATGCTGTGACAACATTGCACACGATTGTAGAGACAGCTCGCATCCCCCACAATTCCGCGCAAGCAGCAGAGTTAGTCGCACTCACAAGAGCGTGTATGTTGGCGAAAGGAAAACGAGTGAATGTGTATACTGAGAGCCAATACGCCTTTGGCGTAGCCCACAGTTTTGGAAGATTGTGGCGTGAACGTGGGTTCCTGACGTCACATGGTGCAAAAATTCAACACGGCCAGCTAGTACACAACCTTCTCGAGTCACTGACCTTACCCCTACAAGTTGCAATTGTGAAATGCAGTGCACACAGAAAGATTCAAGATGATGTTGGTCGAGGGAATGCATTTGCCGATGAGGTCGCGAAAGAGACTGCGAGGAACACAATGAGTCGGATGTATGTTGTAGGTCCTGCTAGATGGACCCCTGATGTGGGTATGTGTGAGGACACCATCGAAAGCGTAAAATCTATACAAGCTGATGCTACTGAGAAAGAGGTGAATGAATGGAGAGAAAGCAAGGGTAGATTAGATGCGAATGGTTGTTGGGTCGACCTGTCGGAACATCAGCGATGGATGTTACCTAACGCCTATGTGCTCGCAGTGGTGACAATGGCCCATGGAATGGCGCACATCAGTGTGAAAGGAATATGTAAACTGTTGGCCCCAGTATGGCAGAATGGTGGTATCCCAAAATGTGCAGAGAATCTGGTCAGAAACTGTATGGTGTGTTTGAAGCACAATCCCGGTAAGGGAACCCCAACCCCAGTTGGTCATTTCGCGCCTCCAACGTACCCGTTCGAGGTCTTGCAGCTCGATTTCATTCACATGGAGAGGTGCAATAACCTAAAATATGTGCTTGTTGTCGTTTGCGCCTTCTCCAGGTGGGTAGAAGCGTACCCCCTTAAGGACAACACTGCATTGTCAACTGCCAAAGCCCTTGTCAAAGAATTCTTCCCTAGATTTGGCATGCCTAGGATTGTCTGGAGTGATAATGGAAGTGAATTCGTGGGACGAGTAATGAAGAGAGTGTGTGAGTGTCTAGGCATCCACCAGAAATTCCACGCTGCAAACCACCCCCAATCGGCAGGATTGGTAGAGTGCTATAATGGCACGTTAAAATTGAAATTGGCCAAGATCCAAGCCAGCACAGGTCTCAAGTGGCCAGACGCCCTGCCTTTAGCACTCCTGTCCACCAGAATGATTGTCCATTCCAGATTGGGACTTAGCCCACATGAAATTGTGTTCGGCCGCCCAGCTAACATCTGGGGTGAGCCCAGACCCAAGAGATTGAGTGAAATAGAGTACCCAGCACTGTCTGACTATTTGCACGAATTGACAACTAAACTGCATGCTTTACATCAACAGGTCCACAGCTCCTCTCCACCGGCTTCTGACGATCCAGGCCACGCCATCGAACCTGGCTCCTGGATCCTAGTTCGGAACTTCAGGCGAACAAAGAACGAGGAGCCGGACCTTTCCAGGTCTTGCTATCTACCCGCTCTGCAGTACGTGTCCACGGAAAGAAACACTGGGTGCACGGCGCCCATTGCAAAAGGGTCCCGCTGCCCCTTCCATATGACCGGTGGGTCCGGCAAGGAGTCGCTGATTCCGAGACAGAGTTCATACCTCGCTTTGTCCCCTTCAGCGATGCACGATTAAAAGGAACTGGGACCGACAAAGAGAGCGATTGTATTTTGCAAGGATCTGTGCCACCGTCAATGCAGTTGGACATTACAGAACCTGAAACATTGTTTGAAGATCACACCGTACCTGGGAAAGAACGATATAATCTGAGGTCAAGACCAAGGAACTGACGTAATCAAATCAGTGCGATTTTCCCTTTTCCCTTGAACTATTTTTGATTTTACAGCTCTCTCGCCCAGGGAACTAGTTCATTTTTGATTTTCGAACCGCCATCCGGTTCTGCTGCTAGGGCCGCGGTTGAAGTTTGAGGAGAGCAGCCGGGGACGCCTAGGTCAACGGTTCTGGTCGGTCTGAGGGAATTACCCCGGACTGGACAGAGCGCACACCTTGGCAGAAGCAACCTCCCACCGCGGGCAGCAACCAGAGGATGGAGTTTCCGAGGGTAGAGAGACCTGCTAGACACATGAACTTTAACAAGAAAATGTGCATTGTAATGGCAAGAAGGAAATTCTTGATGACATGTATTTTGATGATATGTAGCATAACGATGTTCTTGATTGGTTATACTTTATCCACGTTTCGAGTCACCTTTGTAAACAACACTCAGCCCACACCTCCTCCAACTGTTTCTCTACACTCCTTTCACCCTCTTCCTGAACACGAGTCTGCCAGAAGACTAGAGTTCGTAAATAACTCCTTCATCCAGCTCCTACACCAGCACTAGTCTGTAATGAACACATCGAATTGTTGGATCTGTGGACTCATGCTGCACACGACAGATAAGGGCATTCCATACTTCATCTTGCCATTCAGTTATTATGGTTCTCTGTGGGCTTTCCAGACCATGTTCCTGTTCGCCCTAGAACCATACCCGCCCCGTTCCACAGAGAGCGATTCCAGCAACAAGGCACTAGTGGTAGGAATAAGAAATATGAGTAGGGATGTTGACACGTATCAAACGATTCCTTAAGATGAACTCACTCCCTACAGCCGTTGGAATGTAACTAAATACGGGATCTCTTTGAATAAAGGCCAGAAAACAAAGAAATCCTCCCCAGTCTGGATAGTGCCCCACCGAGGTCACTTATGTCTGCAAGGTATCGGTAGGGATCCCAAAGCTCAGTTAGGGAAGAGCGTATGCACGGAAACATATGTGTTTGCCTCCCGAACTTCCCCTCCATTCTTGGCGGCTAGAGGCACCTATTTCATCTGCCACAACAAAGCCTATACATGGTTGCCCCCTGACTTCTCGGGCACATGCTTTATCTCGTTTCTGCTGCCACCCACCTACACGGCCGGGGCAGATTACCATCGGACAAGGACAGCTAGGGGTGCCGTGAGTCAAGACGACACTGCGGGTCAAGAGTTTGGGGACTTCGCAAAGGGTTTTCTGCCATTTTGGGGGCCTATGGTGAACAGCAGGAACATTCGAAAATTGACAAGGATAGTTGAGTCCGCCGTGACTGAAACGGCCGGTGCCCTTAGCAACCTGACAGCTGAGCTTCAGTCGGATCGACTTATGACCCTTCAGAACCGGGTTGCCCTAGATGTCATACTTGCAGACCGTGGTGGTGTATGTAGAGTGATCCAATTTAGTTGCTGCATTTTCATCCCTGACAATGCTCCGACAGTGTACCAGGCCATCTCCAAATTACACAAAATCTCTGATTCCCTTCACATGGAGAAAGGGGATTGGTCCTTGCTAGGGTGGCTGTGGGAACTGATCTCTGCCTTGGGATGGAAAACTCTGATCTTCATTGGGATGATCCTGGCCGTTCTGTTTATGTTCTGCCTGTTTGTACAGTGCGCTCCTGCAATATGTGGCCTCTGCGCTACTTCATGTGTAAGGAAGCCTGTATCAAGGGACGAATTGAGCAACAGAATGATGCTACAGCAGCATCTCCATGAATTCATTAATACCGATTTGGATTCAGATTAGCATGAGTCATTGCCTAATATGAGGGCAAAAGGAGGGTCTGTGGTTCTGAAATTCTGGACCCTGCTGTAATACCGGTACCAAGGTCCAACACTCGTGTCACAAAATATCGCCGTACCATGACGAATTTGGTATCGGCAGACCGGTAATGATTAGGACATTATCCCTATGCATTTGCGTCATGATTGAGCAATGCTAACACCCTTAAATCATGGTTTCCGTCCCGAACCCTCGGACTCCATTTTGTGAACGGCATCCATCTTATGACTTGCCCTCATATAAGTCAATTGATTGAGGCCGAGCTTGATCTGAAAGGACACGTCCACCTTAGCTGACTTCCCCATGACCTGCAAAAACAACAAGTGATGGACCGAATGTGGATCAATGTCACACATTCCCCCAGTCAAAAGATCTGGGCCTAAATCCATCGTTTTTTTGCACTCCACACCACTCTGGGTTAGACAATGGCGATATGCAAATCAGCTCTGACCCTGTTGCCCCATGGGAACAGTCCAGTCCGAACTACAAAAGCCATGTCCTTCCCAGAACGGAATCAAGCATCCGAGGACCGGACCAGTTTCGAGGTAACACCTCTCATCAGCCCGGCTAGCTTGACTCCAAGTGGTGTGTAGTGCCTGGGACCCACGTCTGGGCATCCCCAGCGCACTTAGGGCGGCAATTGCAAAAACAACAAGTGATGGACCGAATGTGGATCAATGTCACACATTCCCCCAGTCAAAAGATCTGGGCCTAAATCCATCGTTTTTTTGCACTCCACACCACCCTGGGTTAGACAATGGCGATATGCAAATCAGCTCTGACCCTGTTGCCCCATGGGAACAGTCCAGTCCGAACTACAAAAGCCATGTCCTTCCCAGAACGGAATCAAGCATCCGAGGACCGGACCGGTTTCGAGGTAACACCTCTCATCAGCCCGGCTTGCTTGACTCCAAGTGGTGTGGAGTGCCTGGGACCCACGTCTGGGCATCCCCAGCGCACTTAGGGCGGCAATTGCAAAAACAACAAGTGATGGACCGAATGTGGATCAATGTCACACATTCCCCCAGTCAAAAGATCTGGGCCTAAATCCATCGTTTTTTTGCACTCCACACCACCCTGGGTTAGACAATGGCGATATGCAAATCAGCTCTGACCCTGTTGCCCCATGGGAACAGTCCAGTCCGAACTACAAAAGCCATGTCCTTCCCAGAACGGAATCAAGCATCCGAGGACCGGACCGGTTTCGAGGTAACACCTCTCATCAGCCCGGCTAGCTTGACTCCAAGTGGTGTGGAGTGCCTGGGACCCACGTCTGGGCATCCCCAGCGCACTTAGGGCGGCAATTGCAAAAACAACAAGTGATGGACCGAATGTGGATCAATGTCACACATTCCCCCAGTCAAAAGATCTGGGCCTAAATCCATCGTTTTTTTGCACTCCACACCACCCTGGGTTAGACAATGGCGATATGCAAATCAGCTCTGACCCTGTTGCCCCATGGGAACAGTCCAGTCTGAACTACAAAAGCCATGTCCTTCCCAGAACGGAATCAAGCATCCGAGGACCGGACCGGTTTCGAGGTAACACCTCTCATCAGCCCGGCTAGCTTGACTCCAAGTGGTGTGGAGTGCCTGGGACCCACGTCTGGGCATCCCCAGCGCACTTAGGGCGGCAATTGCAAAAACAACAAGTGATGGACCGAATGTGGATCAATGTCACACATTCCCCCAGTCAAAAGATCTGGGCCTAAATCCATCGTTTTTTTGCACTCCACACCACCCTGGGTTAGACAATGGCGATATGCAAATCAGCTCTGACCCTGCTGCCCCATGGGAACAGTCCAGTCCGAACTACAAAAGCCATGTCCTTCCCAGAACGGAATCAAGCATCCGAGGACCGGACCGGTTTCGAGGTAACACCTCTCATCAGCCCGGCTAGCTTGACTCCAAGTGGTGTGGAGTGCCTGGGGCCCACGTCTGGGCATCCCCAGCGCACTTAGGGCGGCAATTGCAAAAACAACAAGTGATGGACCGAATGTGGATCAATGTCACACATTCCCCCAGTCAAAAGATCTGGGCCTAAATCCATCGTTTTTTTGCACTCCACACCACCCTGGGTTAGACAATGGCGATATGCAAATCAGCTCTGACCCTGTTGCCCCATGGGAACAGTCCAGTCCGAACTACAAAAGCCATGTCCTTCCCAGAACGGAATCAAGCATCCGAGGACCGGACCGGTTTCGAGGTAACACCTCTCATCAGCCCGGCTAGCTTGACTCCAAGTGGTGTGGAGTGCCTGGGACCCACGTCTGGGCATCCCCAGCGCACTTAGGGCGGCAATTGCAAAAACAACAAGTGATGGACCGAATGTGGATCAATGTCACACATTCCCCCAGTCAAAAGATCTGGGCCTAAATCCATCGTTTTTTTGCACTCCACACCACCCTGGGTTAGACAATGGCGATATGCAAAACAGCTCTGACCCTGTTGCCCCATGGGAACAGTCCAGTCCGAACTACAAAAGCCATGTCCTTCCCAGAACGGAATCAAGCATCCGAGGACCGGACCGGTTTCGAGGTAACACCTCTCATCAGCCCGGCTAGCTTGACTCCAAGTGGTGTGGAGTGCCTGGGACCCACGTCTGGGCATCCCCAGCGCACTTAGGGCGGCAATTGCAAAAACAACAAGTGATGGACCGAATGTGGATCAATGTCACACATTCCCCCAGTCAAAAGATCTGGGCCTAAATCCATCGTTTTTTTGCACTCCACACCACCCTGGGTTAGACAATGGCGATATGCAAATCAGCTCTGACCCTGTTGCCCCATGGGAACAGTCCAGTCCGAACTACAAAAGCCATGTCCTTCCCAGAACGGAATCAAGCATCCGAGGACCGGACCGGTTTCGAGGTAACACCTCTCATCAGCCCGGCTAGCTTGACTCCAAGTGGTGTGGAGTGCCTGGGACCCACGTCTGGGCATCCCCAGCGCACTTAGGGCGGCAATTGCAAAAACAACAAGTGATGGACCGAATGTGGATCAATGTCACACATTCCCCCAGTCAAAAGATCTGGGCCTAAATCCATCGTTTTTTTGCACTCCACACCACCCTGGGTTAGACAATGGCGATATGCAAATCAGCTCTGACCCTGTTGCCCCATGGGAACAGTCCAGTCCGAACTACAAAAGCCATGTCCTTCCCAGAACGGAATCAAGCATCCGAGGACCGGACCGGTTTCGAGGTAACACCTCTCATCAGCCCGGCTAGCTTGACTCCAAGTGGTGTGGAGTGCCTGGGACCCACGTCTGGGCATCCCCAGCGCACTTAGGGCGGCAATTGCAAAAACAACAAGTGATGGACCGAATGTGGATCAATGTCACACATTCCCCCAGTCAAAAGATCTGGGCCTAAATCCATCGTTTTTTTGCACTCCACACCACCCTGGGTTAGACAATGGCGATATGCAAATCAGCTCTGACCCTGTTGCCCCATGGGAACAGTCCAGTCCGAACTACAAAAGCCATGTCCTTCCCAGAACGGAATCAAGCATCCGAGGACCGGACCGGTTTCGAGGTAACACCTCTCATCAGCCCGGCTAGCTTGACTCCAAGTGGTGTGGAGTGCCTGGGACCCACGTCTGGGCATCCCCAGCGCACTTAGGGCGGCAATTGCAAAAACAACAAGTGATGGACCGAATGTGGATCAATGTCACACATTCCCCCAGTCAAAAGATCTGGGCCTAAATCCATCGTTTTTTTGCACTCCACACCACCCTGGGTTAGACAATGGCGATATGCAAATCAGCTCTGACCCTGTTGCCCCATGGGAACAGTCCAGTCCGAACTACAAAAGCCATGTCCTTCCCAGAACGGAATCCAGCATCCGAGGACCGGACCGGTTTCGAGGTAACACCTCTCATCAGCCCGGCTAGCTTGACTCCAAGTGGTGTGGAGTGCCTGGGACCCACGTCTGGGCATCCCCAGCGCACTTAGGGCGGCAATTGCAAAAACAACAAGTGATGGACCGAATGTGGATCAATGTCACACATTCCCCCAGTCAAAAGATCTGGGCCTAAATCCATCGTTTTTTTGCACTCCACACCACCCTGGGTTAGACAATGGCGATATGCAAATCAGCTCTGACCCTGTTGCCCCATGGGAACAGTCCAGTCCGAACTACAAAAGCCATGTCCTTCCCAGAACGGAATCAAGCATCCGAGGACCGGACCGGTTTCGAGGTAACACCTCTCATCAGCCCGGCTAGCTTGACTCCAAGTGGTGTGGAGTGCCTGGGACCCACGTCTGGGCATCCCCAGCGCACTTAGGGCGGCAATTGCAAAAACAACAAGTGATGGACCGAATGTGGATCAATGTCACACATTCCCCCAGTCAAAAGATCTGGGCCTAAATCCATCGTTTTTTTGCACTCCACACCACCCTGGGTTAGACAATGGCGATATGCAAATCAGCTCTGACCCTGTTGCCCCATGGGAACAGTCCAGTCCGAACTACAAAAGCCATGTCCTTCCCAGAACGGAATCAAGCATCCGAGGACCGGACCGGTTTCGAGGTAACACCTCTCATCAGCCCGGCTAGCTTGACTCCAAGTGGTGTGGAGTGCCTGGGACCCACGTCTGGGCATCCCCAGCGCACTTAGGGCGGCAATTGCAAAAACAACAAGTGATGGACCGAATGTGGATCAATGTCACACATTCCCCCAGTCAAAAGATCTGGGCCTAAATCCATCGTTTTTTTGCACTCCACACCACCCTGGGTTAGACAATGGCGATATGCAAATCAGCTCTGACCCTGTTGCCCCATGGGAACAGTCCAGTCCGAACTACAAAAGCCATGTCCTTCCCAGAACGGAATCAAGCATCCGAGGACCGGACCGGTTTCGAGGTAACACCTCTCATCAGCCCGGCTAGCTTGACTCCAAGTGGTGTGGAGTGCCTGGGACCCACGTCTGGGCATCCCCAGCGCACTTAGGGCGGCAATTGCAAAAACAACAAGTGATGGACCGAATGTGGATCAATGTCACACATTCCCCCAGTCAAAAGATCTGGGCCTAAATCCATCGTTTTTTTGCACTCCACACCACCCTGGGTTAGACAATGGCGATATGCAAATCAGCTCTGACCCTGTTGCCCCATGGGAACAGTCCAGTCCGAACTACAAAAGCCATGTCCTTCCCAGAACGGAATCAAGCATCCGAGGACCGGACCGGTTTCGAGGTAACACCTCTCATCAGCCCGGCTAGCTTGACTCCAAGTGGTGTGTAGTGCCTGGGACCCACGTCTGGGCATCCCCAGCGCACTTAGGGCGGCAATTGCAAAAACAACAAGTGATGGACCGAATGTGGATCAATGTCACACATTCCCCCAGTCAAAAGATCTGGGCCTAAATCCATCGTTTTTTTGCACTCCACACCACCCTGGGTTAGACAATGGCGATATGCAAATCAGCTCTGACCCTGTTGCCCCATGGGAACAGTCCAGTCCGAACTACAAAAGCCATGTCCTTCCCAGAACGGAATCAAGCATCCGAGGACCGGACCGGTTTCGAGGTAACACCTCTCATCAGCCCGGCTAGCTTGACTCCAAGTGGTGTGGAGTGCCTGGGACCCACGTCTGGGCATCCCCAGCGCACTTAGGGCGGCAATTGCAAAAACAACAAGTGATGGACCGAATGTGGATCAATGTCACACATTCCCCCAGTCAAAAGATCTGGGCCTAAATCCATCGTTTTTTTGCACTCCACACCACCCTGGGTTAGACAATGGCGATATGCAAATCAGCTCTGACCCTGTTGCCCCATGGGAACAGTCCAGTCCGAACTACAAAAGCCATGTCCTTCCCAGAACGGAATCAAGCATCCGAGGACCGGACCGGTTTCGAGGTAACACCTCTCATCAGCCCGGCTAGCTTGACTCCAAGTGGTGTGTAGTGCCTGGGACCCACGTCTGGGCATCCCCAGCGCACTTAGGGCGGCAATTGCAAAAACAACAAGTGATGGACCGAATGTGGATCAATGTCACACATTCCCCCAGTCAAAAGATCTGGGCCTAAATCCATCGTTTTTTTGCACTCCACACCACCCTGGGTTAGACAATGGCGATATGCAAATCAGCTCTGACCCTGTTGCCCCATGGGAACAGTCCAGTCCGAACTACAAAAGCCATGTCCTTCCCAGAACGGAATCAAGCATCCGAGGACCGGACCGGTTTCGAGGTAACACCTCTCATCAGCCCGGCTAGCTTGACTCCAAGTGGTGTGGAGTGCCTGGGACCCACGTCTGGGCATCCCCAGCGCACTTAGGGCGGCAATTGCAAAAACAACAAGTGATGGACCGAATGTGGATCAATGTCACACATTCCCCCAGTCAAAAGATCTGGGCCTAAATCCATCGTTTTTTTGCACTCCACACCACCCTGGGTTAGACAATGGCGATATGCAAATCAGCTCTGACCCTGTTGCCCCATGGGAACAGTCCAGTCCGAACTACAAAAGCCATGTCCTTCCCAGAACGGAATCAAGCATCCGAGGACCGGACCGGTTTCGAGGTAACACCTCTCATCAGCCCGGCTAGCTTGACTCCAAGTGGTGTGGAGTGCCTGGGACCCACGTCTGGGCATCCCCAGCGCACTTAGGGCGGCAATTGCAAAAACAACAAGTGATGGACCGAATGTGGATCAATGTCACACATTCCCCCAGTCAAAAGATCTGGGCCTAAATCCATCGTTTTTTTGCACTCCACACCACCCTGGGTTAGACAATGGCGATATGCAAATCAGCTCTGACCCTGTTGCCCCATGGGAACAGTCCAGTCCGAACTACAAAAGCCATGTCCTTCCCAGAACGGAATCAAGCATCCGAGGACCGGACCGGTTTCGAGGTAACACCTCTCATCAGCCCGGCTAGCTTGACTCCAAGTGGTGTGGAGTGCCTGGGACCCACGTCTGGGCATCCCCAGCGCACTTAGGGCGGCAATTGCAAAAACAACAAGTGATGGACCGAATGTGGATCAATGTCACACATTCCCCCAGTCAAAAGATCTGGGCCTAAATCCATCGTTTTTTTGCACTCCACACCACCCTGGGTTAGACAATGGCGATATGCAAATCAGCTCTGACCCTGTTGCCCCATGGGAACAGTCCAGTCCGAACTACAAAAGCCATGTCCTTCCCAGAACGGAATCAAGCATCCGAGGACCGGACCGGTTTCGAGGTAACACCTCTCATCAGCCCGGCTAGCTTGACTCCAAGTGGTGTGGAGTGCCTGGGACCCACGTCTGGGCATCCCCAGCGCACTTAGGGCGGCAATTGCAAAAACAACAAGTGATGGACCGAATGTGGATCAATGTCACACATTCCCCCAGTCAAAAGATCTGGGCCTAAATCCATCGTTTTTTTGCACTCCACACCACCCTGGGTTAGACAATGGCGATATGCAAATCAGCTCTGACCCTGTTGCCCCATGGGAACAGTCCAGTCCGAACTACAAAAGCCATGTCCTTCCCAGAACGGAATCCAGCATCCGAGGACCGGACCGGTTTCGAGGTAACACCTCTCATCAGCCCGGCTAGCTTGACTCCAAGTGGTGTGGAGTGCCTGGGACCCACGTCTGGGCATCCCCAGCGCACTTAGGGCGGCAATTGCAAAAACAACAAGTGATGGACCGAATGTGGATCAATGTCACACATTCCCCCAGTCAAAAGATCTGGGCCTAAATCCATCGTTTTTTTGCACTCCACACCACCCTGGGTTAGACAATGGCGATATGCAAATCAGCTCTGACCCTGTTGCCCCATGGGAACAGTCCAGTCCGAACTACAAAAGCCATGTCCTTCCCAGAACGGAATCAAGCATCCGAGGACCGGACCGGTTTCGAGGTAACACCTCTCATCAGCCCGGCTAGCTTGACTCCAAGTGGTGTGGAGTGCCTGGGACCCACGTCTGGGCATCCCCAGCGCACTTAGGGCGGCAATTGCAAAAACAACAAGTGATGGACCGAATGTGGATCAATGTCACACATTCCCCCAGTCAAAAGATCTGGGCCTAAATCCATCGTTTTTTTGCACTCCACACCACCCTGGGTTAGACAATGGCGATATGCAAATCAGCTCTGACCCTGTTGCCCCATGGGAACAGTCCAGTCCGAACTACAAAAGCCATGTCCTTCCCAGAACGGAATCAAGCATCCGAGGACCGGACCGGTTTCGAGGTAACACCTCTCATCAGCCCGGCTAGCTTGACTCCAAGTGGTGTGGAGTGCCTGGGACCCACGTCTGGGCATCCCCAGCGCACTTAGGGCGGCAATTGCAAAAACAACAAGTGATGGACCGAATGTGGATCAATGTCACACATTCCCCCAGTCAAAAGATCTGGGCCTAAATCCATCGTTTTTTTGCACTCCACACCACCCTGGGTTAGACAATGGCGATATGCAAATCAGCTCTGACCCTGTTGCCCCATGGGAACAGTCCAGTCCGAACTACAAAAGCCATGTCCTTCCCAGAACGGAATCAAGCATCCGAGGACCGGACCGGTTTCGAGGTAACACCTCTCATCAGCCCGGCTAGCTTGACTCCAAGTGGTGTGGAGTGCCTGGGACCCACGTCTGGGCATCCCCAGCGCACTTAGGGCGGCAATTGCAAAAACAACAAGTGATGGACCGAATGTGGATCAATGTCACACATTCCCCCAGTCAAAAGATCTGGGCCTAAATCCATCGTTTTTTTGCACTCCACACCACCCTGGGTTAGACAATGGCGATATGCAAATCAGCTCTGACCCTGTTGCCCCATGGGAACAGTCCAGTCCGAACTACAAAAGCCATGTCCTTCCCAGAACGGAATCAAGCATCCGAGGACCGGACCGGTTTCGAGGTAACACCTCTCATCAGCCCGGCTAGCTTGACTCCAAGTGGTGTGTAGTGCCTGGGACCCACGTCTGGGCATCCCCAGCGCACTTAGGGCGGCAATTGCAAAAACAACAAGTGATGGACCGAATGTGGATCAATGTCACACATTCCCCCAGTCAAAAGATCTGGGCCTAAATCCATCGTTTTTTTGCACTCCACACCACCCTGGGTTAGACAATGGCGATATGCAAATCAGCTCTGACCCTGTTGCCCCATGGGAACAGTCCAGTCCGAACTACAAAAGCCATGTCCTTCCCAGAACGGAATCAAGCATCCGAGGACCGGACCGGTTTCGAGGTAACACCTCTCATCAGCCCGGCTAGCTTGACTCCAAGTGGTGTGGAGTGCCTGGGACCCACGTCTGGGCATCCCCAGCGCACTTAGGGCGGCAATTGCAAAAACAACAAGTGATGGACCGAATGTGGATCAATGTCACACATTCCCCCAGTCAAAAGATCTGGGCCTAAATCCATCGTTTTTTTGCACTCCACACCACCCTGGGTTAGACAATGGCGATATGCAAATCAGCTCTGACCCTGTTGCCCCATGGGAACAGTCCAGTCCGAACTACAAAAGCCATGTCCTTCCCAGAACGGAATCAAGCATCCGAGGACCGGACCGGTTTCGAGGTAACACCTCTCATCAGCCCGGCTAGCTTGACTCCAAGTGGTGTGGAGTGCCTGGGACCCACGTCTGGGCATCCCCAGCGCACTTAGGGCGGCAATTGCAAAAACAACAAGTGATGGACCGAATGTGGATCAATGTCACACATTCCCCCAGTCAAAAGATCTGGGCCTAAATCCATCGTTTTTTTGCACTCCACACCACCCTGGGTTAGACAATGGCGATATGCAAATCAGCTCTGACCCTGTTGCCCCATGGGAACAGTCCAGTCCCAACTACAAAAGCCATGTCCTTCCCAGAACGGAATCAAGCATCCGAGGACCGGACCGGTTTCGAGGTAACACCTCTCATCAGCCCGGCTAGCTTGACTCCAAGTGGTGTGGAGTGCCTGGGACCCACGTCTGGGCATCCCCAGCGCACTTAGGGCGGCAATTGCAAAAACAACAAGTGATGGACCGAATGTGGATCAATGTCACACATTCCCCCAGTCAAAAGATCTGGGCCTAAATCCATCGTTGTTTGCAATTCCCCATGACCTGGCCAAACTGACTCCACCGCCTCCAGCCAAACCTGTTTGGGCAGCTCCTCGCCCAGTGGCCGAGTAAGATATCATCAAGGCACAACATGCCATAAACCATTCACTACATACAGACCATGTTTTCCATACACATACACCTGTCCATGATTCTTGTTTATGACCAGTTTTACGACGGGAGGGTGCCCGACCTTATTGGTGTTTCATCGATATCTGATGGGAATTCTGGGCCTGGCGGGATAATCCATCACGATCCGGACATCTAAAATATGTCATCTATAATAGTACCCAGAGGTCTTCGGGTGTGGTCCCCTGGCACCACCGGGCCAAGAACAAGAATTCTTTGACTACTTCCAAGAAAAAGTATTGACCTAATGCACAAATCAAACTAGCTTGTATATTCTGTTATGGAATGGTCTCGACCTTTTTTCTGTATCTAGAGCCATTTCATAAATGTAAATTTCGTGGACTCATTCGGTTAACATTATATCTTATCATATGCTTACAATGAAATCATTGCTTTTAGATGCATACTGTACAAATGCTCATTTTGTGTATGACCATTTTTTAAAATACATTTCATGTATTTTTTGGGTGGAATTGTAAAAGCACATACTTAGGCTTCTATGTTTTAGTATTTACTCTTAGATTAACATACTAGCGTGGAGTGGGTGTTGTAAACCATTTTAGGACACTATTGTAATTTTCACGATTCATGCCCTTATATAGGTATAAATCACTATGTCCTTATGCATAAGAATCAAAACCATATTTAGACATAGCTCATGCAGTCCAAATACGGCAGGGCTACTTCCACTAGTTTCTTGGAAAACTCGGCTTCAGCAGCTAGGGACTTTCCCTTGCTCGAGAACTGACTTGTCCAGAAACTCACGGAGTTTTCAAAGAACTGAGACTCTTTGATGACGTTATTATGTCCACCTTTACGTCAAACTCAGCAACTTCAAGGTATAAATATGCCCACACTTGCCTTAGCAAACACACAAAGGTTTGGAGCAGTTCGACTATCTACTTGCCCGACGCATCCTGCTACAGCAAGTGCTGAAGGAAGCCGACCCTCCAGCAGACGTACTGAGAGAAACGCTGTCTTTTCTCCTGCCGAGAAATCCAGCTCCAGTGTTTCCAAGCTACCCTTGCGGGCTGTTGGGAAATCGAGTCCCGAGACTGACCTTCTCCATTCTAAACTAAGGTACGGAGCTGATTAGACCCTAAGAGAAATCTTGGACAGATTCTTGGCAAAAGAAAACTACATTTATGCTACACCTCACTTACTTTTTCCCTCGTACTAAGCTTAGGTTTGGTACACCGGGGTAGGCGTATTTTAGAGGCACCAGTTGAGTACTTTTAGCCTCTGTTATTTATGTATGTATTTATCTAGGGTTTGGGAACCATACAATGCTCTTACAGTATTATTTTATTCTACTTTTTATACTGTATGCGTTATATTTTACAACCAGTTTTACTATTGTAGCAGTTCATTTCTTATGCTTGAGAAAGAGCTTGTTCAATAAATCCTTTTATTGAAAACGCCCGTCTATCTATTTCTCTGCACCTCTGGTGAAACGAAGCATGCACGATTGACTGAGTGAAATATATATCTATTGTTTCCACGACTCTGAAGATCAGTTTTATCTTGGGGAAACAAAGCTGTCATGTTTATGCAGTTGTCAGAAGCTAATCCCTTCTTGTGAATTCGAGAAAATTTCTAGTGACCTCTGAGCTAGCTGGCACTCACAATTAAGTCTATTATATTCGATAGAGACCTAGTAGATCTCAGTCCTACGTCTAATCTATAGGATATATTATTCCAATGCGCAGAGCCTATTGGGAATATAGGAAGTACACTACAGTACAGCACATCAAAGCCTTAGGAGCATGTGCACTCCATAACATTTTATGGACAATGGATAGGTCCTTACAAGGGGAACCGGAAATCCAGGATAAACTGAAACAAGATACGCTAGACTATTTTGAACTAAATGTGGGATCCACTACATTACAGGTCATTTGGGATGCATACAAAGCATATATTAGAGGGAAAATAATCAGTTATGCTTCATACAGAAAGAAGGAAAATTACAAAAAAATAGAAAACATAGAGAAGAAAATAAATTCCTGGCAAAAAGATCTCACTGTAGCGCAAGACTTTGTAGCTGCGAATGAGCTGCAGTCACAAATTAATGAGGAGAAAAAAGAACTGGAGGAGCATCTGGAAGGCATAATTAAGAAAAAGTGGTTCGTATGTAAGCTGGCACACTATCAGTACGGTGAGGGGTGCGGATGGTTATTGGCATGGAAAACCAGGGCTGACCTAGTTAGGAACTCAATAAAAGGTATAACCTTAGAGGGTTCAGGTGTAAGCTGTTCGGATGACATTGACATTGGGGGCACTTTTACCAACTTTTTTCAACATTTATATAAGGAAGAGATCTCAGTATCCAATAAACATTTGAATACTTGGTTTTCAAGCGACCCACTTCCAAAACTGACATCAGATAAGGAGTCTTTACTTAATAAACTATTACACCTGAAGAAGTATCTTTAGCAATAAAAAACCTGAAGAATGGGAAAGCACCTGGGCCCGATGGGATTCCTAGTGAATTATATAAGGTCCTAGCGGAGGAAATGATTCATCCATTAACCTCTTTATTTAACTCTATCTACATAAATAAAGAACATAATATACCAGACTCCTGGAATGCGGCCACAATAACTCTCATACTAAAACCTCATAAAAATTCTAAAAATTGTCAGTCTTATCGCCCTATATCTTTACTCAACAATGATTATAAAATATTTACGAGTATATTGTCAAAAAGGCTGGATAAAATATTGGGAGATTTGATAGGACTGTCAAAAAAAGGGTTTATGAAAAATAGGCAGCTGATTGATCTTATACACGATCACGTATGTGCTATAGATCTGGCCTCAGATAAAAACCTCTCCTTAGCCATTCTGACTGTCGATGCTGCTAAGGCATTCGACAGGGTTAGCTGGTCCTTTCTTCACTCTGTTCTATCACACAATGGGTTGGGGAGTAACTTCATTAACGCTATAAAAAATATTTATACATGCCCCTTTGCAAGAATCTAAATCAATGGCGCTCTTACTCAACAGTTGAAAATAGGCAGAGGTAGACGGCAGGGCTGTCCTTTATTCACTCTGCTGTTCAACCTATATATAGAGCCTTTAGCAAGGAGGATAAGGAAGGAACCACTAATTCAGCCATTTCAACATCAAGGCTGAGTTAAAAAAGAGGCTCTCTACACTGACGACTTAATAATATATACACAAAATCCCACAGAATTTTCTTCCAATTATAATGGATCTATTGAAAGATTTTGGGAAGATTGCGGGATTTCAGGTAAACAAAGGGAAAACAGAGATAATGACCGGGATTATCCATCTTGATTCCACTTTGAGGGAAAATGTGAAAAAAGAGATAAGATACTTAGGAGTCCAGGTAGTTAAACCCTGGAAAGAAATGGCACAGATAAATTTTTCTCAACTGATGAAAGAAACTAAAAAGTTGTTGCAAACTTGGTCTACCCTGCCATTATCGATCATTGGCAGGGTGAACCTCATAAAAATGATGATCTTGCCAAACTTTACGCTTTACCTCTATATTTTGAGTTAAAATGGTTCAAGAAATTACAAGGTGACCTGAGAAGCTTTATATGGGCTAATAAAAATCTAAGAATTGCCTGGAAAAAGCTTCATAAAAAAAAAATATAGGCGGGGGCTTGCTTTACCTGATTTTTTGCTATACTGCTGGACTTCCCAGCTAAAAAACATCAGATCACTTTTAACCAAGCGCGCCCAGTTACTTCGACCTTGTTTAGGAGCATTACCTGGTGATCTAGCAGAACAAGGTAACCACTTCCTGTTTAAATATGGGCACCCTAAATTTTTTGTAAAAATTCGCCTGAAGGTATTGACCGCGGAATGCGGAGAAGCGTGGCTCAATGGTTAGAGCGGCAGACCCTGATGCAGAGGTCTGGCCCGGGACCAGGGTTCAATTCCCGCCTCCGGCGGCTCTTGAACTCAATCTCCCCGGACCTGATAATTCTCGCCTCGGTGCCTAGTCTAATCATGGGTCCCACTCTCTGACTCTGGGCAATAGCTTGCTTAATCTCCACAACAGCTCCAGCAGCGCTTGGATGCCTGGCTTCACCTTGGGGGTGCCCAGGAATGGACATCTCACAGGAAAACCAGGAAGGGTTCCACAGCGGTATGAATACAGCGCTGCGAGACCTCTGGGTAGAAGGCGCTATATAAATACAAACACATTTACATGCAGACTCTGGATTCAGGTTAGGAGAATCCTGAAATTACCCTATTATAGCCAAATAGCTCCAATTTATAAATCCCCTGGGACTCCTCTATGTTTACAGGATTCTTTATCCATCCCACTAATAGATGTCGGAATTGAAAATTGGGGCCAATTAATGAATGAACAAAAACACATTCCATGGGACTATCTATCACAAAAGACAAACAACTCATTGTCAAAGTTTGAATACTTGCAATTAACAAGATGCGTTCAAAGCCAACCATCGGTAGGAACCTCGAATGCGTGGGAAATTGCTCTACACGACAATCATGCACAGAAAAAGGAAACTGCTAAATGGTACTGGATGTTAGTCCAAGAAGAAGATTCCAATATGACCCCACTGGAGGAAAAGTGGAAAGAGGCCCTTCCAGACGTTGATCTAACAAACTTGTGGCAAGTATCTATGAACACACTGCTCTTTTGTTAAATACGCACCTTTAAGGAAAAATCACTTATTCTCTATGCATAGGGTTTACTGGTCCCCAAAGAAGCTATCCAGACTAGGAGGAGAAATAAAATGCTGTCCGAAGAGTGGGCTATCAAAGGCAGATGACTGTAACAGAGTTGACAGTCCAGTAGTTGGGGTGGGCGGAGCTAGGTGGGCAGAGGGGAAGAGGTGGGGTCAAGACAGGAAAGGGCCAGATAGAGTAGGGACGGGGACCGAGATAGATGTTAATAAAGAGCTCGTATATAATCAGTCAGTGTCCGTGTGTAATTTAAGTGGGACACGACAGCTGGCGACGAGGGTGGGATCGAGCTGTAAACCCACCAGAACAAACCCCGTCCCGCAGCGTGGAGCGCCCAGAGCTCCGCTGTAACCGTGGTCCTGAGGCGCCACGGAAGAAACCCAGACGTGACCAGGAGAAGTCTGAGAGTGACCAGGCGGCCCTCAGAGCGAGCGAAGAGAAGCGGACAGGGCGCCGAGTGAAGGCGCCAAGAAAGAGAGCCGATCGCGCTGGACGCGTGAAGCCCGCCAGGATCAAAGGCAGGGCGCCGGAAGAAGGGAACCGGTCGCGCTGGATGCGCGAGACCCGCCTGACCCGCCAAACCGTGAGTGAAAGTCGGGAGCCCACTCCGACATTGCCCCAGCTCACTGCGAGACACTGTGCAGGCGAGGGAAGCCGTTTGCCGCCTGACGCGCGAAAACTAGTGCCAGGTCGGCGCGCGCGTGACGTGGAGTCAGCGTTGAGCGGCTCGCCAGCCAAACGCCCCACAACTTGAGCCTACCTGAAAGGCAGCAACCGGCAGCTACTTGCACGCGTGAGCCCAGCAGTGCAGCAACGCGTGTGTGCACCCGGAGAGTGAGAGAAAGCCTCGTGTCTCACAGAAGGGGGCGGCCATCTTAAAGTCAGGCAGCATTGGAGACAGACCCTATCGGAATAGAGGGCGGCCATCTTTGGGTCAGGCGAAAAACCCAAATAAGCACTGGCAGCACCAAATTGTCATATTAAAGTGTGGCCAACGAGCAATCATTGTCAAGTGAGTGCCAGCAACAAGGAACATACAAGCATTGGTGCCTACAGTAAGAGGTGGAGGAAACGGACACCAGCAACTGCGACCAGAGTCAAGCGCCAGAACTGAAAGCCCACTACCAAGATGTCCAACCCTCCCGCGCAAGACGCACAAAACCCTCCCGCAAAAAAGGAGGTCAAAGGCACGCACCTGCGAGCGCCTGAACCCTTAATAATCACGACAGGAAGCAGCATGGGCCTAAAATGGCAGGAATGGCTGGAGGATTTTGAGGACTACATTGAAGGCTCTAGAATCGAGACAGACAAAGACAAAATAATAACCCTTCGCAATCTAGGAGGGCGCGAGATCAGCAAGATAGTGCGAGAAATCCCAACCGACGACGGCGACACCTATGCCAAAGTGAAAGATGTATTGAACAACCGCTTCTTGCACAAAAGAAATGTTGACTATGAGCGACACAAGTTCCACCAACAGCGCCAGGACAAGGATGAGCCACTAACCTCCTTCATACACCGACTGCGACGCCAGTCCCAATACTGCGACTTCACAAATTTCTCGCCGGATGCAGCCATCAAGTCCCAAATAATCTCTGGATGCCACTCAGAGTCGCTGAGACGACGACTGCTAAGGAAGCCACAAGAGCTGGCAGAAATTGAAGAGAACTCCCGGCTGTATGACCAAGCCGAAGAAAATGCGGCGGATATCGAAGTCAAGCCTAGCACGAGCCGCGAACATGCCAACCGTGTCTCCGACCGACGACATGGACGACAGGACTACAGAGGCAACCCGCGTGACAGATCACGCCGATCCAGATTCTCACCCAGACGTCGAACGGACCACCGACCAAAGGATTCGGAGAGGAGAGATCGACGACCTGAACGCACAAGACGGTGTTTCAGGTGCGGGTATGACTACCCTCACATTGACTCATGCCCTGCTATGGGCCAACGCTGCCGAAAATGTGGACGATCCAATAATTTTGAAGCTATGTGCAGCGACTACCACAGAGAGAAACGTGGCGGCAATGACCGGCGTGCCAGCCAGCAAAGATCCTCGAGAACTGAGACCAAACGGCACCATGTCAGAGCCGTCCAGGATGAACCTGATCGGTCCCCTGCATCTTCTCACTCCAGTCACGAATCCAGACGTTCCAGATGGGATCGTCGCTCCCCCTCAAGAGACTCCAGATCTTCATCATCCAGGCGGTCGTCCTACACTACAGAGTATATCAACATTGCTGACAACGATCAGCTCAAACGCTACCCACGGCTTGACATCATGGTGGGCAACCATGCAGCAAAATTCATAATGGACAGTGGCGCATCCCTCAACTACATCTCCGTTGCCGAACACGAGCGAATGGTTCCCAAACCTCATCTGCGTTTTGCACCCGTCCGGGTATACACCTGGATGTCAAGAAAACCACTCCCGTGCCTGGGCAAGTTCGACACCACCCTCACGCACGGCGGCATCACTATCCCAGCAGTCATCCACGTCATCAAAGGACCCGATGCCGACTGCCTACTGAGCCTCCCGACTGCTGAGCGCCTGCGCCTGGTGCATATCCTATTCAACGTGAACGACAGCTCTAACTATGCCTTGAAATTTCCATCACTGTTCCAGGGCCTGGGCAAACTGAAAGGTCGGCAAGTACATCTGCATGTCAATGAACGAGTCAAACCAGTTGCTCAACATCCGCGGCGAGTGCCTTTTCATCTGCAATCCGCTGTGGCCCAAGAGCTGCAGGACCTCCTGGACGCTGACATCATCGAACGCACCGAAGGGCCCACTCCCTGGGTGTCCCCGGTGGTTATTGTACCCAAAAAAGGGACTCCAGACAAGGTCCGTCTCTGTGTAGACATGCGCCTGCCGAACACGGCAATCGAAAGGGAAAGGCACCCCGGTCCACACCTGAGCGACATGATCACGGCACTCAACGGAGCTACAGTATTTTCCAAACTGGACCTCAACAAGGGCTACCACCAGCTCGAGCTGGATGACAGCTCTCGCCCCATCACCACCTTTGCCACGCACCTTGGCCTCTTCCGGTATAAACGTCTCAGCTTTGGCGTCTCCTCGGCTGCCGAAATCTTCCAAGAGGCGATACGCTTGATCATCCACCACATCCCAAATTCACTCAACTACAGTGATGACATTCTGGTGTATGGCACGGACCTCCGAGAGCACGACATCGCCCTTGACCGTGTCTGCCATGCTCTAATGGACGCAAACTTAACTCTCAATAAAGACAAATGCGAGTTCCACCAGTCAACACTGAAATTCTTCGGTCACATTTTCTCGTCGAGCGGCATGAAACCCGATCCCGACAAGGTAGCTGTGCTCAACAACACCAAGAGCCCAACTGACGTGAACGATCTGCGCTCCTTTCTCGGAATGGCGAGCTATTGCGCTCGTTACATTCGCGACTACGCCACCATAAGTCACCCACTGAGGCTCCTCACAAAAGCTAACCAGCCTTTCAACTGGACCCCGGAATGCGAGCGCGCCTTCAGAGATATCAAACAGGCAGTGGAATCATCTGACTGCCTTTCATACTTCAATCCCAGTCGGAAAACAGAGATCACCGTAGATGCCAGTCCGGTGGGCTTAGGGGCGATCCTGGCTCAGTATGACGACGATTCAGAACAACGGAGAATCATTGCCTACGCTAGCCGAAGCCTCACCGATCCAGAAAGGAAGTATTCCCAGCCTGAGAAGGAGAGCCTGGCGGTCGTGTGGGCGTGCGAGCACTTCCACATCTTCATCTATGGGAAACACTTCACGCTCATTACCGACCACCAGGCGCTCGTCACGATCTATGGCAATCCGAAGTGCAAGATGCCCCCCAGGATTGAGCGGTGGGGCCTCCGCCTGCAGGAGTACACGTTTACAATTGTCCACAAACCGGGGAAGGGAGAGAACCCTGCTGATTACATGTCCCGCCACCCCCGGGACTCTGCAGAGACAACTTCTTCATTAGCGGAGGAATACATTCATTTCGTGTCAAGTCATGCTCGCCCACCAGCCGTACCAATGCACACCATCAAGGAAGCAACCAACAAGGACGCCATTCTACAAATTGTAATGAAACGCATACTATCCAACAGGTGGAGACATCATCCACAAGACGAAGAAGAGAATCCCGACACTAAGAAAGAACTCCAGGCTTTCCGACACGTCTCTGACGAACTCTCAATAACCGAGGACGGCCTCCTTCTGAGAGACCACCGGATAGTCATCCCAGCCACCCTGAGACAAGGAGTAGTCGACCTAGCGCATGAGGGTCATCGAGGGGTCGTGTCCACCAAGAGAGCACTCAGAGAGCGTGTCTGGTTTCCAGCTCTAGACCAGATGGTCGAGGACACTCTGAAGGACTGTCACCCCTGTCAACTGACCAGCCCCAACACTCCGCCTGCACCACTTCAGATGACCCCACTACCTGACGGGGTGTGGCAAGAAGTTGCAATGGATTTCTATGGGCCTCTACAGTCAGGGAAATACGTAGTCGTCATCGTGGATGAGTACTCCCGATTCCCGGTGGCTCAGTTTATTCCCTCCACCAGCGCCACCTGTACCCTCAAAGTACTTGAAGAGGTCTTCGCAACCTGGGGTGTCCCCAGAATCATCAAAACAGACAATGGGCCCCCATTCAACGGGCATGAATTCGGCGACTTTGCGAAACAGATGGATTTCCAGCACCGCAGGGTCACCCCGCTCTGGCCGCAAGCCAACGGCACCGTTGAAAGGTTCATGTCTACCATCAAGAAAACCTTCCAACAGGCCACCGCCGAGAAGAAGGATCTGCAAGCGGCACTGAACGAAGTCCTTTGTGCCTACAGAACCACTCCTCACTCCACGACGGGCATATGCCCTGCCACTCTCATGCTTGGGAGGACAATGAGAACCCGGATCCCAACCTGGGAAGGAGCACTGAAGAAACCCCTCTCAGATCATCAGCTCAAAGACATGGCTGCAACAGATCAGTATCACAAGGAGAAGATGAAGGAACATGCTGATCACAAACGGAGGGCACGGTCACCCTCCCTCAAGGAAGGTGACAGGGTTTTCGTCAAACAAGAGCAGCGCCAGAAAACTGACTGTCGTTTCAAGGACGAGCCTCTCACGATCGTGCAGCAAAAGGGCACCATGGTGACCGCTGAATCAGAGAATAGGCGAGTTACCCGCAATGCATCTCACTTTAGGAAATGCCCTCCTGAAAGACATGACTGCACACCTGCAGCTTCTACGCTGGAGAACCACAGTGTCCCAGAGGCTGGCGCACCTGACTCTGCACCCCCCATGGTGCAGGAACCAGTGGTAGAGAACATTGTGTCTACACCGGCTCGACCCCGACGTCAAGTGCGGCCTCCAAAGAGACTGATCGTAGAAATGGATTAAGTTTCACTTTCACTGCTATTTTGTTAAGAAAGGGGGAGATGTAACAGAGTTGACAGTCCAGTAGTTGGGGTGGGCGGAGCTAGGTGGGCAGAGGGGAAGAGGTGGGGTCAAGACAGGAAAGGGCCAGATAGAGTAGGGACGGGGACCGAGATAGATGTTAATAAAGAGCTCGTATATAATCAGTCAGTGTCCGTGTGTAATTTAAGTGGGACACGACAATGACGTGCACATGTTCTGGCAAATACTGGTGTGAATGCCTTTTTGCCTAGAAGTGGGTAAGATATTGACGGAAATACTGAAAATGAACATAGAAGTAAGCCTACCTTTGATTATTTTGGGGATTTTAGATAAACATACTTTTAATGGGAAGAACAAGAAAGCGCTTGAACAGTTGTTATTAATTCTGATTGGTACTGCTTGTAGGGAAATTTGTGTTAATTGGGTTTCTAGCAGCCCACCATCCTGCGCAGCTTGGTTAAACACTACCAGACGATATGGCAGATTAGACTGCATAAATGCTTCTGTGAAGAGGGCCAGTGTATGGGAACCACTTGCTAGTTATGCTTTAAGCTTACATAGTTAACAATAGGATTAAAACGGTCCAAGGATGAACACCTTCAAATCCAATGGGAGGTATGAGGGGATCCCCCTATTACCTCGAAAATGAAGGTTTATAGTTGGTGTATCAAGGCAAAAGAACATCCGGCAGGATTCATGCATATGCTATGTTCTCTAAACATAACACGCACCGTAAAAAATACCTTTGGATTGTCGCATATGAGGACCAAAAAAAATAAAATAAAAAATAAAATAAAATGTACAGCACACAAAAGCCCTAGGAGGATGTGCACTACTAACATTTAAAAAAGGCATTTTGGTGGAATTTTTATAAATTGCACATGGTTGCTATCGACTTGGAGTCAATAGTAATAGCATTTCCTAAATGACCATTTCACATTTAGGAAATGCTTTTTGCATGTGCTTATTAAATTGCAAATAGGAAATCCCCTATTTGCGATTTCCTATTTAGGGAATCGCAAAATGGGATTTCTACTGGGTATAAATTACATTTTTCAATTGCCTATCTGCCTTTGTACATATGGAAAGACAATTTAGCAACGGACCAAAATTGTGATTCGATTAGTTAAGAAATACTAGATCCTTTTGTACATATGGCCCTAAGACCTGAAACAAAGTGGGGGTGCTTTGCGTCTCACTTTTATAAACAACTTCAAGACAGGAGATGTGGATCTCTTCAAGACAGGAGATGTGGATCTGCTGTCCCAGACTATAGAACTAGTTTGAGATGGTTCTTCTTTTAAATGTCCTCTTGAAGCTACTGTTCAGACGCAGCATTTTTTATAGTGATACTTCTCACAGCAGGTAGTGCAGAGGCTGTCTCCAACCTGGAACACGTACAATAGCGGTATAAAGAGGTCTGTTGTTTCTGCACCAGGCTGTCACAAGCCCAACAGAAGAAGTAATCAACTATAGACAAAAGGACTGGCCATCGTCTCTTATAAAAGAGTATGCAGTCCCACCCCTCAGTCCTACCATCCAGCAAATAGCAGTCCTCAGGAAGACTAAATAGCAGGTCCTTGTTGACAAAAGGCCTCTTGGAATTTCTAAATGTAGCCCTGTCTCTTTATTCCTCACTTCAGTGACTAATTATCCACCAGCCAGTTGCAGAAAAAAAGGCAATGCACTTGCACTGTCTGAGAGCACAATCTTCACCCTCCAACGTATACTATCTCAGATCAGGGGCATTCTAAAATGGAGCCCAATGACCTCCATTACTCAGGCTCACTCATACACACAACTTATCACCAATCATCTGTTACACACACTACACATGTACACATATAGTCACACCTGGTAGGTAAGGGCAAGGTTTTGGAAACACACATAACAGTGGAACTTTACACAGGTGGGCCAGAAGACCTCTACCCTCAATGATACAAGTAAAAAAGGTCTAGTTACTCTATTTATTTCTTGTAAAAGCACAGTATGCTGCTACCACTGCTTTAGGGGCAGTAGTCCACTTTCCCTAACAAGGGCACACTTGGAGCAGCACCCCTCCAGGTCACTAAATATATATAGTACCTTGCATCGTTATATTCAGGCCTTATGCACACATGCTTAGATTAGCATGACGCCTGGACCGAAATAAAAGTCAGAATTCCAGATATACTCAGGTTAGGGGAAAATGCTGTATCCCACACCAGGACATTTCCATCCCAACATGTTGTTTCTCAGCTCTATTTCCTTTCTCCAAGTTGGGATCCAAATGACATAGACTTCTACCATTCACTTATCCAAATCAAGTCATTATAGACTTTTTAAAAAAACAATAGTAAACCCACCAAATCGTGTTCTCTCTCTCCTTCTCTCTCTTCTCTCCCATTCTGCACACTCTTAGACCGTAGGTGAGGCTAATGTAGAGGGGAGAGGGGCGGATTGGTATCAGTATTCCTCTGCTGTCCTAAGAGTGACAACGTCTGTGCTACAATAACAAACCCTCAGAGGGACTCTGACATGATTTAGCGACCACTCTTTGTAATTTAGTTGAACGGAGATGGAATGTTCTTAGATTTGAGCCTGGATCCAACATGATGGTGTTGGCGCTTTCTATGCAGTGCCTCTCAAATGCCTGAAGGTGAACAGGAAGCCTGATGACGGCGTTCAGCTGCAAGGAGCCAACCAGCAATGAGACAGGATTGAGAACAGAGGAGCACAGGTAAACAGACCAGGGATATACTGCAAACTACCCATAGTTCACACTTTACCCCTACAATGGTGCATCAACGTGGTAGCTGAAAAAATATCTGTTGTATTTAGAATAATGGTCTGTTTTAGCCTTATGGTGGCTGTGCAATTAACGATAGTATTCACATACCTAAAACATGGCATGCTAACAGAAGAAGGACTACTCGTGAAAGGATATAACCCTTATTAACATACGATGTGCATAATAAGCCTTTGTACTGAGGGTGCTGATCATGGCAGATTGAGGACACAACTGAAGGTGCTAAAAGCTGAAGCTGGGGAATATTTTTTGTTTCTTTGACTTGATACACACAGAGGGAAGTCCGAAAACATGAGCCTAACGGGCATGTTTGGTAGTTCACATACTTTAACAGATGAAAATGCCTTCATTACACATTAGAAATTTACAGAGGATTCTTGGCAGGTTTACATGGTTTTACTACTGTGTGCTGCTCCCCCAAAAGAGCTAAAGGTGAGGAGTAGTTGGAACAAGGAGTGCCTTGTCTTGTAAGTTTGTGAACACACACAAACTTGTGAGTTTGTGGCTATTTACAAGCTCTAATTCTCAATCAAACTGGAAATGATTGGAGGTGTAACTCCCTTTCCAAGGTAGGAAGGAGAATGGACACCTCCAAACTTGGAGTGGATATCGAGGAAAGGGTTTCTTTATGAAAAGAAAGGTTTTCGCCGTGGCAAAAAGAAAGAAGGAAAACATTTTCGTTTTCACATCTGGCTGCAATTCCCCAGTGTGTGATAGTACACTCTGCATCATTACACATTGGAACTGGGGAAAAGGTTTCCTGTGGTATAAGTCCTGAGACATAGTAGCATGCCTGGACACCTATGCCTGTGCAGCTTTCCAGGCGAACCACTTTGACTATTTTGTGAATTGCCAAATAGTGTAAAAACACTTTCTAGAGAAGGTTTAAGTCTCCTTAAGTACCTTTACACCTTTTTTTGTGACTCGAGCCCTGACTGTTTTATGGATCGGGTATGCCTTGGTGTGAAGAAAACCTTTAATTTATGAAATGGGTTACAATGCTGCGTGGAATGGATTACAATTGTGTTCCGATTGGAGCAGGGTCAAGACTGATTTGCATATTGCTGGGTCCAAACGGATGTGACCCCGAATAGTTACCAGTGACTGAGATTAATTCAAGCATTCCATCCATCATTTCTTTGTGTACTTTACTATGGTGTGAGGCCACCAGTGTGTCCCCTCCCTCCTGCAGTCTAAAAGATTCACCTGGAGTGATTAAGCTTGCCAGCCTTGGGATGCATCTACACACTTTGAAGTGGTTCTGACCTGATGAAATAGAAGCAGCATTTCAGGTACCCCTAAGGGTCCTGCTACTTCCTGCAAAAGAAAGCCAAACAGAAATACCAGCATTGGATGCACCAGCTGATGGTGAGCACTTGTAAGTTGCTGATATGATCATGAACTACATTTACCAGAATGCAATTTGTGAACTTTTGCTGTGATGCCAGCAGTGCAGTGTGCAGTAGAGTAGGGGAAAGTGGGCGGTGTAGAAATAGGTAGGAATAGTGAAATATAGGAATGGTTAGGACTTTTTCTGCACAAAAACACGTGCGAGTTTGTTGCATAAAAAGGTAAGAGTAGAATACTTTTAGACTGCAAATGCAAAATTATTATGGTGAAATCCTGTTAGAGTAAGTGCCTACATATGAGAGCTAGTGGTTGAGTGCTACACCTACCTTTTGACTACATTTGGAGACCACCATCCAGATGTTATTTTTTTTTGCATTCACTAATCAAGACTTGATCACCTCCAGAAGCACTCAGTGAGGCTATCTCGGCAGGTTTCGACGTGGGACAGCATGCAAGGGAGGCGAGGGAGTATTTGTGAAGAAAGACTTAGATTTGTGAAATGGGTTACTTTGCTTAAAGCCCTTTTAGGCTACTTGCTGGTGCATCAGAGGTGGGCCTAGTGGTGATGGATCTACCTGTTGTGGCCTACTTGAGAATGGATCGCTTGCCTAGGACGTTTAGGCATAGGCAGAACATATAATGCCAGAAACCTGCACTTGCTGTGGCATGGTTTGTTGTGAGGAAAACCTTTAAGTTGTGAAAAGGGCCCAAAAAAAGATGCTAGGAGGAGCAGAAATGTGTGGAGCAGGAGAAACGATGAGAGAGGAATTTTTAGGTGCTTTTATGACACGAAAACATGAGTTTGTGGCATGTGGAGGAAGTATAGCATGCTATTAGAAAGATAATGTGCAATAGTTATGGTAAAGGCTGTCTCAAACCTGTTCCAAAAACGTGAGAGCTGTGGCTTAATGTTGAAGCTTCCTTGCTTCCACATCCTTTCACTACGCTCTGTGAACTGCCTCTTGCTCTTCATTATTTATTTATTTTGGGTTGATTTCACCTCATTCCTGTTTCATCCACCACTAGACACTCTCTTTGCCTTTCACTCTTTCGGGCTCTTTTTAATCCCTTCTTTCTCTCTTTTTCACTGTTTTTTTTTCTTGCTTCTCCTCTCTCTTTTTATTTTTTTATTTTTCTCTCCCTTGCTCGGGGTAAGTCTGAAGAGGAAAAGTAAGTCCCCTCCTCAGAAATGAATGCCTGGGGGCCTTAGCTCAAATTAGGAACTGAATGTAGGGAAACGTGATCATATTCCCTTCTGATAGCCATATTTTGTAGGCACAAAGCTTGGCAAAGCTGGCAAATCCGCGTGAGAGCCCACCAGCTGAATCGAAATTTGCCTAGCTTACGTAACGGTAAGTTTCAATTCTATTAAGGACACGGAGGCGAGGATTATGCTATATCTTCCTTCGCTTTATTAACATAAAGACTCCACAGCAGCTTAGGAAAAGATATAATAAGAACAAAAAATGCTTTAAACATAAAGCATTGACGTAATGTTCAACAAAAATTAAACAACAACTCCCAAGAGTCTCTTTGCGTAACAATAGTCCATAGTCCTTTCACACTGTCCATTATCACTATATAACCGGACTTCTCATCATCTTCCTCCTCTTTCTTCGCGCAGATCACGCTTGAGCCTCATTGGTCCTGTTTAGCACCGTCGTTGCCTGCCAAAAAAGGAACAGCATCAGCGAGGTGGCCCAGGAATGCGACAACAAGGCGAGGAGCATACAGCGATTAACACAGTACTGACAATGTAAAGGAAAACGCTTTACTTACTGCCATACGGGTGGGTAGAGACACCACTGTAGTCTGGGTGGGATAATCCTCGCCTCCGTGTCCTTAATAGAATTGAAACTTACCGTTACGTAAGCTAGGCAAATTTCGATTCTATGTCAGGACCGGAGGCTTCAGATTATGCTAGTTTAAAGCTTACTTACCACCAACTGAGCCAAATCCACCACCGGCTTAAAATAAAACCTCTTGAAGGTGGAATCCGAGGACCAATCCGCTGCGCGCATTAGGTCCTCCAGACGAGCACCCACAGAGAATGCCTTAGAAGCCATGGCCCCCCTGGCGGAGTGTGCTCCAAAGAGAAAAGTATTGATGCCCGCTTCTTGCATGACCCATCGCACCCACCGAGCAATAGTGGGGGAAGAGACAGCTTTGTGTGGCTTCCGCAGGGCAATCAACAACTGACGTTCGCCCGGAGGGCGCAGATCCAAGGTCAGGTCCTCATATGCTTTGAGGCATTGCACGACACACAACTTAGGAGTGTCAGTAAAGGCTGGATAAGAAATGGAACGCGACGACGTCTTAGTACGTCGGCCCACGGTAAAAGTAACCCCATCCGGGGAAAAAATGCGTGCAGAAACATCCAGCGCGCGCACGTCCGAGACGCGCCTACAAGAAACCAGACATAACAACATGGCCAACTTCGCCGACAGCTCCTTAAGAGACAGATAAGAGTTGGCCGGCCACGACAGGAACAAATTCAGAACCAAATTGACGTCCCAAAGGACGGAGTACCTGGGTTCTGGCGGCAGCGCGAGACGAACAGCTCGCAGAAGCCGACACACAAAAGGATGTTCCCCTACCGGATGGCCATCGATGTTATCATGGCCCGCAGAAATCGCCGACCGAATGGCATTGATTGTCCTATACGCTAGACCCTTGTCGGCCAAATGCGCCAGGAAATTCAGCACGGGAACAAGGCCTGCGACCATGGGATCCAAATCCCTTCGTAAACACCAACGCATCCACTTAAGCCAAGCGGATCTGTAACGCTTCGTCGTACTATCGGCCCATGCTTTGGAGAGCAGGTGCTCAGCCGACCCCGAAAGGCCCGGGAGCGCCCACCGTCTCCTGAGAGCCTCCACGCCACGAGGCGGAGAGAGTTCTGCATGACAAGAGGGTGAGTTTCCTGATCCGGGTTCGTCAGGAGCAGAGGAAACAGGGGGAGTAGGATTGGAAAATCCCAAGAAAGTTCCAGAAGAACCAGAAACCATACTTGAGACCTCCACAGCGGTGTAACCAACACCAGTTCCGCACCCTGGCGGCGTATTTGAGCCGCCGTTCGCATGATCATGGAGAACGGGGGAAACGCAAACGGTTGTTCCCGACTCCAATCCTGCAAGAACGCGTCCGTGGCCTCCGCTAGAGGGTCCGGTCTCCAGCTGTAAAACCGCGGCAGCTGGTGGTCGAGACGGGACGCAAAGAGGTCCACCGAGAAGGGGCCCCAGAGGGAGAGTAGCCACCGGAAGACTTCCGGGTCCAGTTTCCACTGGCTGGCGTCCATGAGATGTCGAGAGTGCCAATCCGCTACCTGATTGCATTGGCCTGGCAGATACTCCGCCGTCACCGCAATGTGACGAGACAGGCAATAATCCCAGAAGTCCTTCGCTAAGTCCGCCAAGGCGCGGGAACGAGGACCTCCTAGATGGTTCACATACCGAACCGCCGAAATATTGTCCATCCGTAACAGGACACAAGCCTTGACCGAATCTTTGGTCCAACAGCGAACTGCGAAGGAGCCCGCAAGGAGCTCCAAACAATTGATATGCAATTGTTGTTCTTCTGACGACCAGGCGCCGCCGGTGGAAAAATCCCCGCACCGGGCGCCCCAGCCCGAACTGCTGGCATCGGACTCTATGATCAGGTCCGGAGCCGAACCGAAGATCGCTCGACCATTCCATGCCTCCATGTGAGACAGCCACCATGACATTTCCTCCTTCACCTCGTCCGTGAGGGGAACCCACTGATCGTAACTCATCCCACGGCGCAGATGTTGCGCCTTCAAGCGTTGAAGAGCCCTGTAGTGCAGCGGACCTGGGAAAATCGCCTGGATGGAGGACGAGAGAAGGCCCACCACCTTGGCGATATGACGCAGTGACGTACGATCCCTTGCGATCGTCTGCCGAAGCAGGTGTCGTATCTTCGCGACCTTCCGACCCGGCAGGCTCAAGACCGCCTGTACCGAGTCCACCACGAAACCCAAAAAGGTGATCTGCTGAGTGGGAACCAAAACCGACTTGGAGCCGTTGATGACGAACCCTAGTCTCTGAAGCAGGCCGACAGCTTGACACAGCTGGCCCGCCAGCACCTCCGGGCACTGCCCCATGAGGAGGATGTTGTCTAAGTATACTAGCATCCGGACCCCCTGACTTCTGAGAAACTCCACCACCGGGTGGAGGACCTTCGTGAAGCACCACGGGGCCGAAGAAAGACCGAACGGCAGGGCGGTGAATTCGAACACCTTGTCGTCCCACTGGAATTGTAGGAAGCGACGATGAGGGGGGTGGATGGGAACGACCAAGTAGGCATCCTTGAGATCCAGTCGCACCATCCAATCCCGAGGGAGGAGCACGTCTCGAAGGAGGTGGATCCCCTCCATCTTGAAGTGACGGTAGACCAACCACCCATTGAACTCTTTGAGATTGATCACAGGCCTCTTGCCCCCATCCGTCTTGTCTACTAAGAAGACTTGCTGAGGAACCCATGTGGGTGGCGCGTTGATAGACGGATGGCTCCCTTGCGCAGCAAGTCCGAGACCTCTCCGTCTATCAATCGCGCGTCGGATTCTGTAAAAACCATCGGGCGCGGGGGCCTCGCCTGAGTTGGCTGGTCGTAAAACTCGATATGGAAACCTCTTACAGTTTGCAAAACCCAAGCGTCGGCAGTGAGCAATTCCCACTCCCCGTAAAAGCTTGCCAGCCGCCCCCCAATCGGAACCTGATCCAAGCAAAGTACACTTACCGGGGGCATTTCCTTGTCCGGAGTTCTTCTTGAACCCTCTGCCACCATAGCGCTGTCCCCTCGTGGGGTAGAAGTTGGTGTAGTTGGCTGAGGTCTGGTATTGACCTCTTCCGGAGCCTTGTCCTCTGTTGTTGGTCTGCTGACCACGGCCGATCGCGCGGCCCCTGCCGCGACCGGCCCCTCCAGAAAAACGCTGGTGGAACACTTTCTTGATGCTGGACTGAGCCTTGTCCAGCGACGTGAACGTATTCACGAACTTTCCCAGCTCGCGGATGAAAGGCTCGCCGAAGAGGCCACCCTGAGCCACAGCACCTGCCTCCGACGAGGCCAGGTCCCCCAGCTTCGGATCCAGCTTGATCAGGAGCGAACGCCGCCTCTCCGTGGACAGGGCACAGTTGGCGTTGCCCAAGAATACGATCACCCTCTGGGCCCAGTTGGAGAGCACCTCCGGTGAAATGGCAGTGCCATTCGCTCGAGCCTCCTCCGCCATATCGAGGATCTTCGTGGCGGGCCCGACCGCATCCAACAATTTGTCCTGGCAAGCCCGCCAGGATCGGTCGATCCCTTTCCTGGGGTCCTTCATAAATTTCGCCAGGAAGGTGGCCATCTTGGGGTCCAATTCTGGTGTCATGGCCACTTTCCCTTCCAGAGTAGGCCGAGGGCATTCCCCACGCAGGCAACCCCTCGCCTCCTTCTCCAGGGGCTTGCGCAGCCTGCCCGCGACAAACTTCGCCACCGTCTCCCCCGGGGCCCAGGCCGCGGATCGGGGGTGGACGATTTCGTCCGGGTCCAGCATGCCCGACTCGTCCCGGGGCATCTCCTTCGCTGAAGGTGTCGGAAGCCAAGAACGGGTCGACTCCCCGTCGTCATCCGTGTCCGGAGAGTCGTAGATCGGGGAGGCGGGCGCCGTAGACACGTCGCCCGAAGTGCCAGGGTCCACCAAGGGTGCAGGGGGCACCGCCGTCGCCTTGGCCAGGAAGGCGTCACGAAGACGCTCGAAAGCGCCCCTGTCCACGCCTTGGGCCTCCGATGAAGGTCCCTCCTCACGAGGTCTCTTCGGGGCGGGTGGCAACCCGCCGGACGTCCCCGGGAGTTCGGGGGACGGAGGCACATGCGCCGCTGCCAGCTTCGCGCACTCTTCCACGATGCATGCGGAAAGGCGGTCCTCCATGGGCCCTACCACCTCCGTCACGCAACGATAGATGGAATTGTCCACCGCCTGATAAAACTCGTCATCCTGCAGATAGGGGCAGGCTTCTTCATCGTATTCCCCTTCCATCTCGGAACCAAGGGCAAATGCGGGGCACCCAAGAGGGCGGCAACCGAGAAAGTTCTCGAATGTGGGCAGGCCAAGCGGCTGCGATCACGTTTTGGGCCAGCTGACGTGGCAGGTGGGCTGCACCAACCCCCAAGCGCGCAGACCCTCCTCGCCGGGACCGGGTCTACGTACCCCTCAAGCGCGCTAGGCCACACACGGGTAAAGAGGTGCACAGATCTCGCCCGAAGGCGATTCACGCGGTCAGAACCGCTATACAGACCCCAGTGGGCGTCAAAAGTGGGCAAAAGTACAGACCCGGATCACCAGGTGTCAGAGGGGTACGCGAGGGTAGGCCTCTGAGCAAGCAGACTCCACGGCGCGGCTCCTTGTACTGCGGAGGTGCGCCGGAGGGTCGGCGAGACGACAGGCCGCCCCCTTGCGGTCTATGTACACACCGCACACAAGTGGGAATAAAGTCGCGTAGGAACGAAGAACGTTCCCGCAACTGGGGACTCTGTAAGGGAATAAACCATGCAAGGAGTCCCCCAAATGATCGTACACAAGACAATCAATCACAATGAAAAGAAAACATATAGAAAAGCACTTATCTGGCTGCGGGAGCAGCGAAGAAAGAGGAGGAAGATGATGAGAAGTCCGGTTATATAGTGATAATGGACAGTGTGAAAGGACTATGGACTATTGTTACGCAAAGAGACTCTTGGGAGTTGTTGTTTAATTTTTGTTGAACATTACGTCAATGCTTTATGTTTAAAGCATTTTTTGTTCTTATTATATCTTTTCCTAAGCTGCTGTGGAGTCTTTATGTTAATAAAGCGAAGGAAGATATAGCATAATCTGAAGCCTCCGGTCCTGACATAGAATCGCAGGGACCGGCATCATAGAGCACTTCAGATATGTACGCAAAGGTCTTGGAAACTCTATTGTGCAGACTTGCAGATGTCTATCTTGAATTGTATGGCTTCTATTTTGATGTAGTCGAACTTAACTTCATGTATATAGCTGCAAGCCAAGGAAATACCTGGGAGGCCAGCAAAATATAATTGTGTGTTGTATTGTGGATTTCTCCCATGGATGCCCCTTGACTCCCTGCTGTAACTGCAGACGTGTTGTGCCTTGATATGTCCCATGCTGTGATCTGAAGTGTACACACGCATGATCCTGTTACTAATAATATGTCGAGAGCTGTAAGGATTGATACTCAATTGTTTTGTTGTATGAAAACAATAAAGAAAGTTAAAAAAAAAAAAACTTGCCAATGCATTGATCTAGAAGGCCAAGATATAAAGCATTACACTTTTCTGCACAGGCCAAGACATGAGTCAGAGGTGTGCTTTCACCCAGCTCAATAGAGCGGCACTTGTGGCCTGCTGTTCTTGGTCTCTGGCTCCAAGTCTGAAAGTTCAAGGCTTGCGTCTTCAAGATCATCTGTTGCAAAGAGGTCTCTTCACTCATCCTCTGAGTAACCAATAGCTGGGGTGATGATAAGTCTGGAGATGTGGAAAATGTAGGGCATTACAAGTTGGACCCCGAGTGTCTTTTAGAAATGAGGAATAACAATTAGAATGGGTACAACGGGGTCTGATTCCTCTTGTAATTTCTTATTTCCCCTGGGTTTTCACATGCTGATTGTGTCTGCTTTTTCATGTGAACATAAACAGATCTCCGGAAACACAGTGGATCTTATCATTCTGATGGGGCCAGCACCATTAAGATGCTACTTTTAATGAGGGTCAAAGTATTTTAACGATCTTTACATAAGTGATAAGCCAGTAGCTTTCCTAGTGCTAAAATATTACCTTATCTTTTTTTCCTAATGGGAGAATAGTTTCTTAGCAGTCACCTATGTAGACTGGAGAATTCCTTTCTGGATTTTAAGTCATGGGTATTTTTACTCCCAGCTCAAAAGAGGGATGCTTGTGGCCTGGTAGTCAAAGTCTCTGATATTCAGTCTGGACATTAAGAGTTGAAGTTTGTCAGGGTCGTTTGTCTGCTTGAAGGTCTCTTTAATCGGAAGTTGATTCAGGTACATGTACAATAAGCAAAATGCCAATAGCTTTCAGATTACTAAAATGCAATCACCTTTTTTGAGAAATAATCGTTTTCTATCTGTCACAGTTAGAGGGTAGGTGTAAACTTCTTAATGTAAGCTGCCGGGTGTACATTCGAATTCTTGCAGGTTTTTACTAGGTCCAAAGATTATTTTTTACACACTCTCCGATAAATCCTGATTACTGGGTTTAGTGTATTTAGCATAAGTTTGATTGTTTTACATTTACACTTTTGCATAACTTTTGCCCACAGGAGACTGGTTTGAGTAGAAAATGTCTTGCTGATGATACTGGACCTGCGCTGCAGCCACGTACACTGCACTAGAAATGTTCACTACATGAGATAGCTTTCTGCCCCTCAGTATTCTATAATACTGTCACACACGTTTTCTACACTTTTCTTTGGAAGCCTTTTCACTTTTTTAGAGAGCTCTTGAGGACAAAATGCCAAACCATACGCTTGAGATATGATGGCCTCTAGGGACTGGTCCCCACCAATAATTCAAGGATGGAGCTGTTAAATCTTCTCTTACTGCTGGAGGGTTAGAGGGAAGATGAAGACTTTGGTCTGAAGTTGAGGAAGACCAAAGGAAGTCTTTTCACATCTGAACTCTGCGCAGTGCTTAATTTGGTAAAAGAATAAGTGCTGGTGCCCAAAGTTCTGCTTAGAAGCCCAAGGCCAGCACTATTAAATAACAGTGCACCGAATATAAAGGCTGCATATTCTTCAATCCACCTCATGCCGCTTTAGTCAACTATCAGACACTCCCTCAGGACCAGCTTTTGCACTGGTGGCGCCTTGTGCGACAATATTTGTTGGAGCCCCCCAATGATTATCTCTGCCACGGATTCCCTACTACCACCAGTTAACAGTGCCCCCCAAGTCTCCGTAACCACTCTCTCTCTCAGATTAATTCAGCTTTATAGCACCACTCATACCAGTGTTAGGTGTCAGAGCACTTTACATCACACACACATTCCACAGAGACAATCATATGAGTGTAAATCAGTGTAGAAGAAATATTACATAAGACAGAGGACTACAAGGTGTAGAAGTCACATGTCATCCATACTGGTAGGCAGTATTGTTTAAGAGTCCTTAGTCTAGAAAAGCACACATTCTGAATTTAAAACATAACACCATTGTTAGGGGTTCCCTTTAATAATAAGATTTGATTTCTACCAAACAGAATGAACCCTTTTTGCAAGATTAGGATAATGAAAGACTGGGCAAAAAAACATACATAACTCTAATACATACCTTGCAGTTTGCATGCAGCTCTTTGATTACAGTTAATCGCTCACTGTTCTATATTATGATTATTCTTTATAAACTGCGAGTAACAAAAGGATCTCTCTGAAAAAAAGCGGTAACCCACTGACCTATTTACATTATATGCACTTTATGATCTGCATTGTACACGTTCTTTGCAGCAGGCATATTAACCTGCTGTGCTACCTTACGATGAGTCAGAACTTCCAGTCAGAACTTCCACTCAGACAAAATCCACTAGACAAAACTCAGTCTCTCTCCAGGAAGCACATAAATCACCGGAGTTATCTTGACCTTTTTATTGATGCCTGAAAACTGCTGGAGGCAAGGAACGTGGCAGCAGGAGCTTTTAAAATGATGATATACTTGCAAACATGGCGCCCCCCACCCCAAGTCAGCGCTCGGTGCGGTGACACCAGTTGCAACGGCGGCCTAGAGCCAGCACTGCACTCCCTGCCCCAGTATCTCAGTCTTGTGGTTCCTGCTTTTCCCCTTTGTGACGGTTTTTCGTCTTTCGCTTCCTCCTTATTTCCCTGTGTGTGTTTTCCCTCTCTTGCGTTCTGTAAATTTCTAATGAGGAAAATAAGTGCGGGTCTCCAAAAACATAAATGCCAATTGGCCCCACTGGCAACCACCAGCTCAAATTAAGGAAATATTCAGTTTAATAAACCAGTAGCTGCCAGTTTCGTTGAAATAACTTAGAAGGTGCTGGGTGCACTACTAGCAAGTCTACAGACTGCAGGGGACACATGTGTGGTAGCAGTTGAAAGCCATTTCTGACATTCAGCCCCGGTCCGTGCAGGTAACAGTGGTGGAAGGTGGGGCCGCGTGGGGGAGGATTTCGAGGAACGATACAGAGGGAAAATTAAATAAATAATTCATTTCCCCTCTGAATCGTCCCTCGAATTCCCCCCGCCCCCGCCATCCCCATCCAATGTGGCCCCACTGCCACGCCCTTGTTACATGCACGGACCGCATCTGTAGACATTTATTAGACAACTTAACGTTAACACTTTAAACCAGTGACACATAACCTTTTGTCATCATGCAGACCCAACTGAATCACAACTGGAAGCAAGGGGCCCCCAAGTCACTTCTACAAATAAGTCTTTTAACAATAATAGACTAAAACCACAAACAAGCATATACTATCCAGACTCAGCACAAATACTATCCTCTGAAACTGGGTGTATAAATATGAGAATGACTACACACTGGTAGAGGACCTAGGTCGTATTCACAATTCAATAGGTATTCGTTTGAAAATGAGATTTTTCAACAGAAGTGGTGGAACAAAAGTAGAAACTGGATTCACATTTTCTAGAAAATCCTACCCAATTTGAGATTGTTTAAGTCAGAAGTTGATTGCTAGTTCAAGTTGAAGCATGTTTGTACTGTTCTACCGGGCACCTTTCGAGCCATTTGTCTTTGCATCGGTTACTTAGCAGCACTGTAAGTAGGAACGTGTCCAGACTCAGAGGTCCACAGCAACTAAAACGACCCCCATGGCAGTGGAAGTGGCCCCCATCCTGCCAGTCCAACAAAACGCCTGGTAGGCAGTCAGTCCGACTAAAGGGTTTGAACGCGAACAGTGATTATTGTCATTCACACATGCCCAATCCTGAACTAGCAAACGGCTTCTGACATGTTTTTTAAATGTATATAATTGTTTTTAAACATATCTTTATTGATTGTAATAATACATTTATCAAATACATTGAAGAGGCAATACAGTACACTGTAAAAGTATTATTGTTACTTCATGAAACTGTTATCCTCAAAGTAGAAACCATCTTTATACAGTTATTTAGCTTACAATGCTTATGATTGTTGACAGAAAACAATGGTTAAAGATCATTTGGGTTCACGGACCCCTGAATATGTGCTACAGCCCTCAGAAGTCCATGGACCACAGGTTACGAACTGCTGTTTTAAACAAGCATTTGCAATGCAATAGGTCTCGCATTATGAAAGTTTGAGCTATTGGTCTTGTAAATGACAATATTTTTATTTATGTGTTGGTTTTGAAAATAGCTAAATTAATAGCTTTGTCATTTACAATGCCAATAGTTATAACTTTCGCAAATGTGACACCTATAGCATTTGTAATGCAACATGTTTTGTATTTACGTGACTTAGATGTATTGATTTTACAAATAACGATGGCTTTTAATTTTTTTAAATAATTAATACTTAAATAAAAGTGATTGTAATTTATAATGGCAATAGCTTAAACTTTTGTAAATAACTTTTGTGAAGATTATGTTTAGTGTATTTTATTGTGATGAAAATCCAAGAACAGAAGTGAAATATTAACATCTTTTTGTGACATTTGTAATAAAGCTTGAAACATTGAGAGAACATATTTGACCCAGTTGTTGTTGAATTGTTGCACAGATTGATGCTGTGATGGTGCGGAGTGATGTTGTGGTGGCGACGAGTGATACTGTGGCGTTCAGTGATGCTGGGGTAGCGCATAGTGATGTTGTGGTGCCCCTGAGTGACGCTGTGGTGCCCCTGAGTGATGCTGTGGTGGCCTGAGTGATGCTGTGGAGGCCGTGAGTGATGCTGGGGAGGCCGTGAGTGATGCTGGGGAGGCCGTGAGTAATGCTGTGGTGGTGCTGAGTGGTGCTGTTGTGGTGCTGAGTGGTGCTGTGGTGGTGCTGAGTGATGCTGTGGTGGTGCTGAGTGATGCTGTGGTGGTGATGAGTGGTGCTGTGGTGGTGCTGTGATGGTGTGGTGGTGCTGAGTGATGCTGTGTTGGTGCTGAGTGATGCTGTGGTGGTGCTGAGTGATGCTGTGGTGGTGCTGAGTGATGCTGTGGTGGTGTAGAGTGGTGTTGTGGTGGTGCTGAGTGATAATGTGGTGGTGCTGAGTGATAATGTGGTGGTGCTTTGTGATAATGTGGTGGTGCTGAGTGGTTCTGCGGTGGTGCTGGGTGATGTTGTGGTGGTGCTGTGGTGGTGTCTGTGGTGGTGCTGAGTGGTGCTGTGGTAGTGCTGAGTGATAATGTGGTGGTGCTGAGTGATGCTGGGGTAGCGCTGAGTGATGATGTGGTGATGCAGAGGGCAGAAAGGCACAAAAAACGAGTCTAACAGAGGGCAGAAGGGCAGTCTGGATGGCATGACAAAATGCTACAGCACTTCAGCGAGCATTTACGCAAGTCTGGGATCTTGGAAAGGGTGGGTGGAACGCTGGTTCCGCAACTCAGTAAAGTAAAGAGCTTTGGCAGGAGTCAGGGTTTCAATTGACTTCTGTAATAAACTTAATACAACTTCCATCTGTGCCTCCTGTTTTTTTTTTTAAGTGCAACACTATGGACGGAATTGTGAGTGTCAAGACATGTGTACCGCCAATGAATCCAACAGAAGGTCCACCGGGTCCTTGGGGAAATATCGGTGATATATTGGGGATCTTTAAAGAGCCTACTGTTGTAGGGATAGCTAAATGGTGGCCGATAACGGGACAGCTTCTACACGAAAAGATGCTATTGGCCCAGCAGCTGAAATGACGGCCGTACACACTACTTCAGGTCTACTTACAGGGCAACCCACTGTTCTGTGAGGGTAAACCCCAGTCATTGGCTTACGACAAGTGATTGTCAAGTGGAAAACTGAGGGATAAAAAGAAGACATCAGTGGAGTCTGGAGAGAGGGAAGTTGGATAAACAGCAAAGTAAGAACAAGTTCCCCAAAGATATGAACAGAGTGGTAGAATGGCGGTGCTAAAATTGAAACTGATGACTGCGCAATTACGCTATGACACGTGGTTCGAGGCCAGCTATGCTGATCAGAAGCTAAGAGGGTAATTACGATGTGGAGAAATTCAGTGACATTGCACGAAGGTAAAATTAAACCAGCAGAGGCACAGGCTTACAATGCAGCTGCGGGTAACTCCGGAGATGGCGAGGGTGGGAAGGAAGATATTCTACAAGCAGCTCCCACCTCAGCTAAACGCTGCCACAAACAAGCTCTTGGCATTGCTGTGGGGGGCGGGGGAGAGCATTCCTTTAAAGTGTGAAGCAGGGGGCGGGGGAGCGGATCCCTTTGAAGCACGGCCTTGTGGCCGTGAAAGTGAAACAGACTGAGGCCAAGCGCACGCTGGGGGTAGCTTCAGATGCCTGTGGGAGGGAGGCTGATGGCTTTGATGTGGATGCGCTTTCCGCACGAGTGCACCACACAAACTGTAGGAAATCCGCGATGGTTTCAGATCTTGATTTGGCCTCTATACTCTCGTCCTATTATCCCTTGTGGGATTAATAGGCGAGACCTAAAAACGGTGGTCAAAATAGCTCTTACTATTGAAACGCAGACGTTTTCAAATATACCAACCATGCTTACCTCCAGTTTGTTTTAAAATGTTGTCACTTTGTATCACTTAAAAGCGTTATTATGTGGAAAAGATGCATGTGACTTTACAAGTAAATAAACGTTTTTTTTTGATAATCAAATTTTATTAGCATTTTATATGTGAAACAGAACAAAAACAGCGTATATCAGCATGAATATACAATAGCCATGTCTAGTAAACAGCGTAATCCGGCTCTAGGGAATGATAGGATAGCTCCTTATGGCCATACACAGGGTAACATGTACTTTTACATTTGGAGGGCAACATGAACGTTAAGAAGGCAGCAAATTCAACCACTTGCCCCATATCTTCTGGAACTTCCTCGGATATCCACAGGCCTCGAATAGGGGTTCTTCTTGGGTGGCACACCATTCCACCCCTCGTCGCCATTTCCGCAGGGTAGGGGACACGGTACTTGCCCAGGCCGCCGCTATGTCACGTTTGGCAACCGCGAGGGCTGTGCCCAAAAAGAGCTTGTTGACTCTAGAGCCGTCCAAGCCATCAAAGACGCCAAGGAGCAGGCGCATGGGGTCCTGTGGGACCTGCCAGCCTAGGGTCTGTGTAAGCTCAGACTCTATACTGGACCGAAACGAGGCGAGGGCTGGGCAGGTCCACACCATATGAAAGAAATCTGCAGGGGCCTGACCACAGCGGGTACAGTCAGGGGAGGGGTGCAATCTCGCCCTGTGTAGATGCACAGGGGTGAAGTAGGCTGTGTGGAGGTAGTAAAGTTGGATGAGGCGAAGCTTGGAGGAGGTCATAAAGGTTTTGGAGGCCATAAGGGAATCACGCCAATCCCCCTCAACCAGGGGGCCCGACCATCCCTCCCAGTTGGCTCGGAGTGTGTCCAGGTTGGTAGGGGTGTTGTTAACTAGAGATCGATATATCCTCAAGACCCTTGCCCGCCCCAGGTTTCCCATCAGAACCGGCGCTTCTAGTGGGCTGAATTCGGGTATCGATGTACCGGGGGAGATATGTGCTGTGAGTGCATGGCGGAGTTGGAGGTATCGATAGAATTGGGAGGTGTGGAGGGAGTGGCACTTTTGTAGCTCAGCAAAGATCCGAATGTGGTCACCCACCCAAATATCCCCGAGGTGAGAGATCCCAATGTGGAACTAGGACCGGAGGCCCATGAGGGAAGATGTCTCTCGGAGCCATGTGCCCTGCCATAGGGGTGTGTGTTGAGTACTTTTTCTATCCCAGCGGGTGTGCCAGAGGGCAGAGCGCCAAGCCACCAGGACTGATCTAGTGATCGGGGGAGTGTGGGCGGTATAGGAACGCCGTAGAGATAGGCATGCAGCTATGGGAAGTCCATGTACCTAAGCTCAGTTCAATAAGAACCAGCCTCCCTTATACCAATCATGGACTACGAGGAGTCTGGTTGCAAGGTAATAAAGGTGTAAGTTTGTCACTCCCATACCGCCATCAAAGGGCGGGGTCCGGCAATGAGCCAGGGCAATGCGTGATCTCCCATGCCCCCATAGAAATCTGGTATGGGCTCTGTCGAAGTCTCAAAACGAACTCCCCGGAAGGTGAAGGGTAATGTTTTGGAGAATATAAAGGAAGCAGGGGAGAATAATCATTTTAAAAAGGGCGCTGCGGCCAAGGGGATTAAGCGGCAGAGCCTGCCAGCGTTTAAGATCGGTTTTAGCTTCGGTGATCAGGGGGGTGATATTCAGAGCCCATTCAAACTCTGGTAGGAGGGCTACCCAAATCCCCAGATATTTAAAGGACTGTCTCATGAAGGGAATGGTGGATTGCCACTCGAAGCAGGCTCTCGATATTTGGAGGGGGACAAGGGTGGATTTGGCTGGATTAAGTGGGAGTCCGAAAATGCTCTCAAAACATCGAAGTATGTCAAGGCAGCGGGGGCCGGAATGCTCTGGATCGGCCATGAAAATAAGGACATCCTCCGCATGAAGAGCGATTTTATCCATGTAATGGGGGTCCCAGGACCAGCATTGGACCACCACATCAGAGCGGATGAGAAAGGCCAGAGGCTCCATTGCCAAAGTGAATAGCAAGGTTGAGAGAGGACACCTTTGACGCGTGCCTCTCATGATCGGGAACACGTCAGAGAGGGCCCCGTTGATAAGGCCCCTAGCCCACGGATTAGAGTAAAGGACGCGAACAGCACGTAGGTACAGGGGACCAATGCCCATCAGTTGGAGAACCTCTGCCAAGTATGACCAGTCGACCGTGTCGAAGGCTTTTTCAAAGTCAAGGCGCAATAGTGCAAGGTATAGGGACAGGTGTTGGCGGTGGGCCAGAGCAAGGTGCAGACGCCGTATACAATGCAGAGTGCCTCGCGACAGCATAAAGCCTAATTGGTCTGGGTGGACTAGTTTGTGGAGGAGGGGGCGAAGACGCTGGGTCAACGCCATTGCAAAAAGTTTCATTTCGGTATTTATGAGGGAGATGGGGCAGTAGTCCCTGCAGTTAGGGGAGGATGGCTGGATCTTCGGGATGACGACAATGGTGGCTAAGTCGGTCTCGGGGGGAAGGAGCCCTTCTTGGCCACATATTGGAAGAGCTCAGTTAGATGAGGGAAAAAGGAGTCTCTAAAGGCTGCATAATATATAAGTAAATAAACTTTTAACAGTTATTTTCGTAATTCTGTTTGTCAATATTTGTGATTTATTTGTTGTTTTTGTGTAGCTCTCATACAATGGTGCATCTACAGAGCACTAATATAAACAGGCTGTGATCACGAAACTCGCAGAACCCTGGTTAGAAAACCACACTAAAGCCACACAGCACACTTTCTTTAGTGCATCGCAAAAACTTGCATTGGGCATAATGAATGAATGCATCATCCATTAGGTTATTTTGATGGGAGCGATATATAAAGATTGAGGACGTATGAGTGCAAAGTTCGCTAGAGCAATCTTTGTGTGTTTTGTATTGTAGATATGTTTAATTATTTAAACATGCATGGAATATTTTTATTGAAGGGTCAGACATCGTCTCAAACAGATATTGCTGTATGAATGTGTAGTCTTTATATGGAAAATGTGTATATATATATGTGTATATATATATATATATATATATATATATATATATATATATATATATATATATATATATATATATATATATATATATGCAAAACCTTTGTTTCCTTCATGCTGCAACTCCACCGCCAGCCACGACCAGGAACCAAGCACGGACCACAAATTCGGTAAATTAGAGTATTTTTATTGCTGTCGCCTTCATAACGTTTCAGCTCGCCTGAGCCTTGATCACATATGTATATACATATAAATATTATATTAAATCAGTCTACTCGGAACAAAAACAATATAGCAATCTTGTATTTTCATTCGAAACGCCCTAATGCCAGGGGCGTAGCTAGAGCTTGTGGCACCCAGGGCTATCCCTTAGATTGCCGCCCACTTGGGTGCTGGGGAAAAAGGACGGCAAGCACTTGAAAGAGTTCCGAGAGACACGTAGTATTACCACTAACAGCAATTATTTTCATACTTTTGGTCCAGCCGCACCTCCGGCTCAGCTGGGAGACAGGGTGGTGTGCTTGGGTATAAAGGTTCCTGCATGAGACTCTTGTCTTGTACCTTGACATCAGGACATCAGGAACTGTATTTAATGTAGACCACTCAGTGGGCTATTGCTTTTGCGACGGAGATCATTTTCTTACTTGTGGTTCAGCCGCACCTGCGGCTGAGCGGGAAGACATGATGACGGACTTAGACATGGGTGTAAAAGCCCCTGCTCAATAGTTACTTGTCTAGTAGCAGTTTTGACTCTCCATAAAATGGTGCATATAGGGTTAAAATGCATGCTGCAAAGATCAGCTGCTTTGCACCTGTTTCTGGTATTTATAGGTTTCCTTCATCTTTATTGAGTGATTTTGCCCGTGAGAAAGTATCACTCCTCAAAGCTGCCAAGGTTTCAGATTGCTATGAGTGACATTTTCATAACTTCTGTGTAATTATGAGTGAAATTCCAACGACTATGAGTGACACTTTCCCGCAAGAAAAATGAAGCAGTGAAGACGATGGAATCATACAAATGTCAGAAATTACATTTGAGCATAGCTGCTAATGTTTCGGATTGCTTATGTGTGAAATTTCATAGATTCAGTGGATTTACGAAACGAAAGACATTTAACAACTAAATGTATGACAGGTAGAGCTACACTTTCTTGCGGCCAAAATCATGCAATGAAGTCCATGAAAACAGACACATTTCGGAAATCACACTGATTTGAGCAATAAGAAATTCAAACTCGGTAGCATGTGCTTTTAAAGCAATTATTTAATTTTTAAATAATCAGCACCCACCACCCCAACCTCTGCTTCAGGTGTGGCTGAACCACAAAAATCAAAGGGTTCTCTGTGACAAAAGAATTAACCCACTGAGCTATCTACATATAACACAGTTCATTACAATACAATATGCTGGTAACTTTATTTGCAGTATGCATATAAACTCTGCTCTACTTAATAGTGAGTGAAAACAGCCATGAGCCAAAAGTCTGACACAGACAGCTCTCCAGCGCGGATATTATTCATCTGCCTTATCTGTGACCAAGCAAGTCTCATGCTGCTTGTAGTAACACCGTCAAGCAAATATATTAAACCCTTTAACTAAACTAGCAGTTTTGATGATTTATTAGTGCAGACAAAACTCAGAGATGGCCTGCATTTACAGCACAGACAACTTTAGTGTACCCATTTACTAGGCGCTATGCTGTGCTGGAGCTCCCTCGCCATTCTCTTAATAAATATTTTGAATTTCAGGAGCGGATTATTAAATTAATATCTGACTTACCTGGTTTGGTCTCTTGATAGAATGATCCACTGAGAGGAGTTGCCTGCGTGTCACAGCAAAATTGTTGGCCTGTCTCTTAAGAGTCAGACAGCGAGCCGTCCTGCACTGTATCCTCAATCTGTGCCACCTGCTCTCACTACGAGACTCACGCTTGCATGGTGAGTCCGGGGCTCTGACTGCTTGGGCAGGGCACAGCAACAGGATAGTGTCGAGATCATGAGGTGAACAGGTGATGATCGATTCTCGAACACCGGCTGCAGAGGAACAGCAATTAATTCGGGGCCCGGCTGGTGGGCAGAAAATTGAAACATCCAGTTACAGTCTGGGACAACGGAAGGAGGACCTGATAACACCCAGGAACCATGGGCATCCGAAACTTTTCCCGGGGGGCCAAAATGTTAACATCATCACCATCCTCTGACATGATGTGTGCCAGGTGGGCCACAAGAAACACTGGGGCGCAGAACTGGGATAGGCTCAATTAAATGCCAGGAATCCAGGACATGTGACTGACCCTGCCACAGGTCAACAAACACCACCTGTAGGGAAAATGCTAAAGTTTCTGACAAGGTGCTTTATCTCTGTGTGCTAGGTGTGCAGACTTCCGGGTCCTCGATCCAACACCAATCAAGGCTGTCTTCAGCACGATTCGATTTTTATCAGAATACTTTAAAACAGCCTATGATTAAAGCACCAGATTAAATATATTGTATGTTAGGGATTATTTGTAGCACACATATTTACCAATATTGGCTTCTTGGTGCTAGAATTCATGATAACTTTTATCCAAAGTTAAAGCACAACGTCAAAGTTAGTAATAAATAATTCAGCAATCACACACGCTAGTGATTCGCCAATGGGTGCTCCCTTTACTAGAACTCCCCGGGCATTGCTAAATTTTACACACAATCAATTAATTTACACAAAATAAAATGTATAGGTCCAAATGTTAGCTATATTTTTTAAAAGAAACTTAGAGTCCCTCTACGTGTAGTCAATGTCAAACTGACAACATGCCCATGTTTAGGGCTACAATAATGGCCAGCTGCTTTATGCGGAAGCCTGGCACCGTAACTGTGTGGCACATGCGGTGCCCGCAGCGCCGGCACATCACAGGTCCAGGGATGCTGAGTCTTGCACAGTGGTCGAAGTGGGGGGAAAAAGTAGGGGAACAGTGGGCGGAGAATAAAAGGGCAGGAATAACCCAAGGATTGGATCTGTGGGTGGAGCCAGAGGTGTGGCCAGAATGGGCAGACATCCCAATGTTTTGTATTTGTTTGGCATTTCACTGCCCAGTTTAATCAACCAATAGGTACACATGATTATTTAAGGCTATAATGAGTTATTGACATTAAAATATTTTCACAAAGTGGGATATGCTTCTAATCACAGAATGTACCAAATATGATAAAATGTGTTTCTGTCATCAGCACTACTCCCTTTTTCCACAACAGCAGTTCAGACATAAATGGCAAAATATCCTAGTTTGCAAATAGTTTCTCTAAAATTATGGCTCTGCCATATTTGCCTTATAATGCAAGATTTGCTGCATGATCTGACCATTTAAACAAATAAATTGTTTGTAGCTCAAACAAATCAAAAGTTAATATAAAATGTAACTTGTGTTGCTGCGGAGTGGATGGCCTATTGTAAAGGTTGACTGGTCACCTTTCTCACTGCTGCCTTTGTATGTTACACCGGTACAAATAAGGCAAAATCTTTCCAGAGACTGTTAGCATGTGTACACATGTTGAAATAATATAATATCTGAAAATATACTGCATTACGCTGCAGCCTTTTTTTTAATGCATAATTTAGTCAACTCTACGGCATAATGTTGTCATCCTTTGCTGCATAATTAATCCCAGTGGCCCCACAGCAGGCAGCACATGTTAAAAGTGCTTGTGAATGAAGCTGGGTGACTGTAAGTGTGCTAACTTAGTTTAGTGTAATAATAATAATAATAAACCATTTTTAAAGAGCCTGGTTACACTCAAGACAGTGTGTCCCCGCGCTAAAATTACTGCCACTCCCAGGAGACATAAGACCAGAAGTGAAAGGCCTAGGTCAAAGGAACCTCGAAGCATTTATTCTCGTGAAAAAAGATGAGTTTTGAGTTTCAATCTGAATCTGGTTTCAGAGGGTTCCATGCGTAGGTCAAGTGGAAGTTTGTTCCAATGTTTACTTGCTAAGAGTCTGAAGGAGTGACCTCCCATCCTGGCCTTGCGAATGCGGGGAAGTTGAAACAGCATCGCTCCGGCAGATCTTAAATTCTGGATAGGGCGATGGATGGTAAGAAGTTTTCGCAAATATCCTGGGCCTTTTCCCTGGGCAATGCGATGTGCAAAACAAAGTGCTTTAAACGTAATACGTTCCTCAATGGGGAGCCAGTGAAGTTTAGCTAGTGCCGTCTTTCCAGATGCTCTACGAGGAAGGTTGAGTACCAGGTGAGCGGCAGCATTTTGAACGCACTGCAGTTGGTGTATACCTTTTTTGCTTAAACCTAAAAGTAGGGCATTGCCGTAGTCCAGATGTGGAGTGACTAAGGCATGAATAAGTGTCTTCCTGGCGTTGATGGGGAGAAAGTCAAGAACTTTGCGAAGAGTTTTGAGTATGCCAAAACATCTTCCCGTGATTTTACTGACATGTTGTTTAAAAGAAAGCTGCGCGTCAAGCATAATTCCCAGATTTCTAACTGATTCCGCCGGGGAGGGAATCACGCCCAGTTCCTTGGGCCACCATGCATGCGACCAGGCAGAGGGGGATTTGCCGACAACCAACAATTCCGTTTTGTCGCTGTTTAGGCGCAGGCAGTTGTTGTTCATCCATCTTGCCACAGCTAGCATACAGTTGGAAAAATTGGTGGCATCTTCCATCTGATTGTGCGTAAGTTTGATTATCAGCTGGGTATCGTCAGCATATGTGACGATATCCACTTCGAAAGCTTCCACAATGTGGGCTAGGGGTTCCATGTAAAGGTTAAACAGGGTAGGGCTCAAACTAGAGCCCTGTGGAACCCCATGTCTCAGCTTACGGGCGGAGGATTTATTAGGAGGGCAATGCATTCGAAAACTTCTGTTTTCTAGAAAAGATTTTATCCAGTCATGAGCAGATCCCTCCACTCCCATATCTGAGAGGCGAGACAGCAGCGTTGTGTGCAGCACGGTGTCGAAAGCTGCACTAAGATCTAATAAAACCAATGCTGCTGTCTGCCCCTCGTCCACTGATTGTCTAAGGCATTCTGTGGAAAAGAGAACAGCCGACTCAGTCCAGTAGCCTGCTCTGAACCCTGACTGTGTAGGATGGAGAAAGGATTCCTCCTCCAAGTATTTCATGAGTTGGTTGTTAACCACCTTCTCCACCACTTTGCCACAGAAGGGAAGAAGGGAAATTGGGCGGAGGTTCTGTAATTGGGAGATATGTATGTTGGTTTTTTTTTCAAGGGGATGACTTGGGCCATTTTCCAAGCGTCAGGCACATGGCACTCATGAAAGGAAAGGGTGATCAGATGTTCAATCTGATCGATCATGCATTCTAGAATTCCCTTGAAGCGATTAGGAGAAATCACATCATTGGGAGAGCCGGACTGGATGCTGTTCGCAATAGTGAGCAGATCTTGCCTATCAGGAACTTTAAAGCTAGTCAGGTGGGGTTTAGTGGTAGAGTCGTTTCCCACTTCCGTGAGTTTAGTCGGCAAGTCCGTGCTGCCTGTAAAAGTGGAATGTATTATGTCCACTTTATTTACAAAGTAGTCTGCAATGTCATCACATAGCTCATTGGAGAAGGTGTCTTGGGTCTCCAGTCTAATGGGGACCGTGAGCTCTCTATAAATGGAGAAAAGTTCTTTAGTGGGGTTGTTAGCAGATTGTATACGTTCCCTATAATGAGCGCTCTTGGCTGCTCTCACGAGTTTGTGGTATATTTTTAACTCACTTTTATATTTTAGCTTCCAATCTGGGTGGTAATTTTTCCTCCAGCCTCGTTCGAGGTTTTTGCATTTGGCTTTAGCTTCCTTAAGCTCTTTGGAGAATCAAGGAGCGGTTTTGGTTTTTCTGGCGGAGGGGTTAAGTGTCCATGGTGCTACTGCGTCTAGAGCCATGGACATCCATTTTTCATAGTTGTCTCACGCCTCCGGCAGAGTGTCGCTACTGGGGGGAGGTTCCTTAAGCAAGGCGGCTTTAAAGGTGTCCTGATTGAACTTCTTCCAATCTCTGCGTTTCTGAGGCCTGGGCCGGATCGCCCTGATATCCTGCGGGCCATCTTCTACCTCAAAGGGAATGATAAAATGATCGGACCATGATATTCTGATCGGAGGGGAGACTTTGATACTTTCCCAATTGGCGAACACAGGGTCCAGAAGGTGACCTAACTGATGTGACGGGGACATTGATTGTAGATTAAGCGTCAGGGTTTTCAGTGCATCGGCCACAGCCGTTGCCTCCCCACAGTTGATATCCTCAAAATGGAGGTTGAGGTCTCCCAGGATAAGAAATTTTTTGTACCGGAGTGCCGGCTGTGTTACCAGTTCAATCAAATGGTTGCAGAACTGTATATTCCTGCCTGGGGGGCGGTATAGAAGGAACCCATTGATGATATTTGTGGGGTTGACTTTTATCGTAAAAAAAGCCACTCTCACTGTTGGGCAGTGTTACCTTCTCCAAAGTGCATTGTAGATCACTTTTATAGATTAGTGCCAGTCCCCCGCCTTTCTGCCCTTTTCTATCAATTCTGCGCAGACAGTAACCAGGGGGAACCGCTTCCAGAATTTCGGGCGACGAGGCTTCATCTAGCCATGTCTCTGTTAGGAAGAGCACGTCAGGGCCCTCTTCTTGCAACAGATCATATATCTCTAGTTTGTGTTTTTTCATGGATCTGCAATTTAATAATATCATTTTTGTTTTAGTCGGCATTCGTCCATCACTCTTCCTCCCGTGGGTGGATAAATTGCAAGTCGTGCAAAAAAACGGCGACAAGTCCGCTGACAGTGTGTGACAGCAACTGTCTTTAAAACCTGGACGGAGGGCATATAGATCATTTATAGTATAGTGGAATTTTTCTCTATTGTTGTTATCCTTATCAATAAGGGCATGAGGATCAGGGAGTCCGGCCCGTGCCCCGTTCGGCCGTGGACGGGCGCAGATGGGCAGGACTCTGGCACGACTCCGGCGAGAATGCGGCGCGCCCGCTGGACGCGTCCACTGCGCGGAGTCATGACTGGTTACTTAAGTACTGGCGCTAGAGCGCCGACCGAAGAATGCCCAATCAAAGATGGCCGCCACCAATCCACACAGCCCCGGAGCCTCAGCCCTTCAATCGGCCCAGAACTGCCTGAGGTGTGTGAGTGGGGAAATTAATATTAAAATCGGCGCAATAAAGTGCAGGGTGCTGGGAGGTCCGTGTCACGGCAGGGGAGGTAAGAAATTGTAAAATAGAGCGTCACGCTAAAATCCGTGAGCTCTAGGTGACAGGCAGGGGTTGGGGATCGGACACAAAGGGGCATCAGCAAAAACAGAGTACACAATTTAAAAAGCGCTGTTCAATTAAGATTCTCCCTGCTTCCGCCTCAGGAGGAGTAAAAGCAGTAATTTGTGCTTGCAAATCCTGCACTGCCAATCCCTGGTGAGTTGCAGCTACTACTGCTGAAACAAGGCCAATGGAGGTACCTATTGGTGAGGCACACTGGCCTCAAGGGTAGGGCCAGCCACCGCACTGGTGGTGTCCTGTGCATTAATGTTTGTTAGTGCCCTCCAATGACCACCTCTGCCATGGATTCCCTCACTACCACCCTTTAACTGTGCCCCCCCCATTTTCCATAACCACTCTCTCTCAGATGCATTTAATTTGATTTACAGCGCCACTCATACCATTGTAGAGTGTCAGAGCACTTTACATCACACACATTACACAGAGACAATCAATATGTGTGTAAATCACTGTATAGAAAATGTTACAGAAGACTAAGGACTACAAGGTGTAGGAGTCACATGACAACTATACTAGTAGCCCGTATAGTTTTATAGTGATTGGTCTGGAGAAACACAATTTAAAACGTAATACCATGGTGGGGGTTTTCCTTAACAATCAGAATTGATTTCTGTCTAAAAGAACACTTTTTGGGACATTAGGATAATCAAAGACTAAGGGGAGAGGGAGGGGGAACATAACACTCTCATTTATACCTTGCAGTTTGTATGCAGCTCTTAGATGACAGTTAATAGCTCACTGTTCTAAGTTAGGATTTTAACTTATAAACTGCAAGTAACAAAAGGATCTCTCTGACAAAAGCAGAAGCCCACTGACCTATTTACATTATGTGCACTTTGTGATCTGCATGGCGCATGTTCTCTGCAGCCGGTACATTAACCCTCTGAGCTACCTTTCCATGAGTCAAAACTTCCACTAGACAAAATTCTGATCTCTCTCTAGGAAGAACATTTATTACCAGAGTCATCATGACATTTTTATTGTTGCCGAAAATTGCTGGAGGCCAGGAAGGAGGCAGCAAGTGTTTTTAAAACCATAATATACTTGCAAACATGATGCCACCACCTAAAGTCAGCACCCGGTGCGGTCACACTGGTTGCACCGCCCTAGAGCTGGCCCTTCTCAAGGGTTCTGTGACATCAGTGACAGAGTCACTATTGTTCTAGGGTGTTCTGCTTCAAAGTTCTGCTTGCAAGACTGGAGATGAACTTCAGTATGGATAGTGGCGGACAAGCCTTGAAGGTTAACCTATACTTGTCATGCTAGGGTCCACCTGCTGGTGCAAAGACACCAGGGTTTCTAAGGTGTTGTGAAGCCTTCTAAGGTCTAGCATGTGATTGTGCTCTCGCCGGAGAGTGGTCTGGTGGACTGGTTATTAAGGCTGAACCTGGTTCCCAGTTCCAAATTCAGCAGCTCTGACCATAGTGCCACATCCTCTCCCCCACTGAACACCGTACTGCCCTACTGAGAAAAACTCCCACTGTCTTCAACTATAACCCAATTGTTGCCCGCTATAAACTCCTGGATGCGGCTCAATTTAAATTACGCGGTAGACAAGAGCAATATGCGGCCTACAAAAAAAAAAGTACCAACATCCTGGAAAAAGCAAACACTTATAGGGAATGCAAAATTTAGCAAACCATGGGAAATGTAAGCAGGAACAACATGGTTACCGTAAAGCTTTTACACTCACTATTCCGAAATCAGTGAGTGCTTTTGCCTGAAAAGTTAAGGACACGACTACAGGGCCCTGAATGGACCCATTTCAATGGCCAACGCTTATATCCTTACTAAACGTAAGCAGTATGGTAAAAAGACCACATCCCTGGACGCAGAGCCGCAGCACACATTTTGTTTTCCAATCCACAGATTGCAGTACCTCCAGGATTGGTGCACTAGTTCCAAGTCCAGGGAAAACAAAGACAAGAAAACAAAAATAGCGCTTCACTGGCAAACTCTGTACTTCACTGGCAAACTCTGTAAAAGTGGGGCTACTGTGTTTCAGTGTGAATAAAATCAGTTTGGCCAGTTTGCTACCACTCTGTCTTACTTTATTTAGTTATTTATCTATTTATCATGTTTTTAGCCTTTTATTCCTAATGCTGCACTTTGGAATTAAAATGTAAGAAAAATATGACATTTCCAGCAAAAGGCCGCTGCCGCCGCAACGGGTCTTCAGTGCCGCGGCCGGCCGCCTCAAAAATAGTGCCGCCTGGGGCTACCCGGGTGCCTAATGCTATACCTCTGTTAAAACGTACTTTTCCTCGCGCGCTCAGTTAAGAAACTACACTTCCCAGACCATCTGGCGCTGCCTACCATTCTCCTTTACAGTACACCGTAGTCTGGAGCCGTCGTTGTAATCACTGCTATGACAACGGCGGCCAAGATGGCGGCGGTCTAGAGCAGCAACAGCAGCAGTCTCAGCAATTGTTCAGCAGTGTATCCTTACCGAACTCCATATCGCGCGCAACTCTTGGGCTTTCACTTGTCATTTATCTGCTGCATGTTGTTGCGGTCAGTTTGCAGCTCTGTTGCCTTTGGGGACAGCCTTTCATCCCATACAGCCGCTCCCCCTTCCCTTTTATGCCCGAGATGGAATTGTGCATTTCAACTCTTCAACTCGGATTGTAGGTTAAGTGAGCCCGCCCCGCTCCAGAAAAACTGCTAGGCGTTTGGATATTTTTGTGCACAGCTCCGGATCTACACAGATAAGCTGGTAAGTAAGGCTCACTTATCCCACGTTGCACACATAAACAACATGCAAGCATTACATGTGACACACCATGTTGTCTAAGCGGGCTTTGATGATATGTGGAAACTCTCTGTCAGGATGGATTTGCGAAAAATGTATGCACACTTTGGAATATATCGGTTTGTTTAATGGAAATGTTACATGTTATTACTTTAAGAAAAACTAGATGTCTGGTTGATAAGAGATAGCGACTTGTTCAGAGAGAAGGGGTTGAGTGGGGGCTTTGGTGCCGGTGTGTTTTGCCGGTGGAGAGTATGTGGTTTGAAATAGCGTTAAATAAACCTGCTTATGACAACAACGGACAATAATAGGGATTATGCTCTTCCAAGTCCCCCAACCCCCACCATTCAATTAATATCTTGCAAAGCCGATTTGTGAACAGCTGTAGTCTGAGATCCGTGTTGATTTAAAGCTTCATTGCCACAAGGGCGCTTGTACTGTATGTGTAGTTCTTGTGCCCAGTGCACTCTACCCGTTGTACTAATGATAACCTACCCCTGACGGCTGGGCAGGCGTGGGCACAAGAGAGTGCAATTTCATGCACTGTGAGGGCAATAAAGCTAATACCTTTGTATACCCTACTGTCCCCCCCACCCCCACGGTAACACGTCACGATACTTTTTGCAATGTGAACTTTGTGTTGCAAAAGGAAACTAACTTTCTTTCCATTGTGCATTGCATATTTGCAGGTTCTTTTACGAGCTAGAGTTGACTGTAGCTGAGTAGAGTGTGAGGGGTGGGTTCTTGGACATCCCTATTTGCGCTTCTGGATGACGTCTATGTTGGTATTTACATGTGTGAGACATTGGGTGAGTTGTGGCGTGACACTATGGTGAATTGAGTCGGTTGGGATAGGTGCCACGGTAGTGCTTTGTGTCTACGCTATCCTAAAATGACACCTCCCTCCCTCCCTCCAAGTTATTAGGGATATGGTTTTTATTTTAGCCCAGTAGAGTAATGCATTCTGGGAGTTGTCTTTTTTAATGTTTCCATGTAAGTAATTAGACTTAAACATCTGAAATCAATAATTTGTAAGTGAAATGTTCGGGACTGGAGATAGTTTCCGTAATGACCGTGAGGTAGTTGGTCATTCTAACTAACCCTGGGCAAAGCACTACGCTACGCTCATGAAGTTTGCGCAACTTCGCACTACGCGAACTGCACGTAGCACAGTGCAAACATGTGTAGCGTAGTGCAGCGGTCATTTTTTGCTTGCTCGCGGTCCTCAACGTCAAGTTGGCGACCGCGAGCAAGCAAAATGACATCCTCGCAAGACTTTTTCCTTGTTCGCGATCAGCAACATCAAGGTGCCGATCGCGAGCATTGAAAATAAACCTCCCAGCGAGCTTCTCAACGCGGGGAGGTCAGGTTTCTCATTGCGAGAGGTCGCGCATGCTTGCGACCGCTCGCGATGAGAAACTACCAGTCCGCGTTGAGAAAGCTGCAGCTCGAGTAAAAATCTACTCGAGCGTCAGAAAAGTACAACTTGCACTGTGCAATATGCCGTTTTCAATGATTGCACAGTGCCAGATGTTTGCCCGCACTGTGCAATCATTGAAAACGACATCTTGCCCAGTGCGAACATGCTACTACGCAGTTCGCGTAATGCTACGCGTAGCTCACGTAGTGCACTTTGCGTAGCACTACTTCGCGAACTACGCCCACCCCTACGCTATCCTTTCGCCCTGTTGTCTTTTACTCTCTGCCTGACCTTTTTGCTTGGGTAGCAGCTATTTAGCCGTCTGCTGGGTAAAAAGTGACTTTGCCTAAATAGTAGATATTATTTACTATTTGTCTGGCAGCCTTGAAAATATCAGAGTAACTTTGTTATTTACTTGACCACTGGCTTTATAATAGAGATTCTGCACTGGCTCGCGGCCATGCAAGTAGCAGAAACATTTCACTATTTCCCTGGCAGCTGACTACATAGCTGAGGTTATGTACTATTTGGCCAGCAGTAAAGCTAGCAGCTTAGAAACTTCACTCATTACCTGGCTACTGGCACAACAGCAGGCATTATTTATAATTTTGCCAGCAGCAAAGCAAGTGGTAAATAAACATAATTTTTTCCCTGGCTGCTGGTTAAATAGCAGATATTATACACTAATTCACAGGTAACCTGGAAAATAGCAAAAAAGAAATCTGTAATTTTCGACTGTTGTTTAAATAGCAGAAATCATGCACTGTTTTGCCAGTGGCCTTGTAAATAGAAAAGAAACTTCATTATTCACTGGGCGGCTCTCTAAATAGCAGACACTATGCACAACTTGTCCAGAAGCACTGAAAATAGCAGTGAAACTTCACTATTTACCCACATGCTGTCTAAACAGCTTACATTTTATGGTATTGTGCCATATGCAGACTTTAGCAGGTATGTAGCACCCGGTAGAACTGCAAACGAGGAGTGAATATATTTGGAATCTATCTTCTTATGAAAGTCAGGGTCCTGAAACATTTTATGAATGAAGTAGTATTTTACAAGCCAACCTATGTACTATTAGGTTGGTTCACAAAATACTGAGTTGCAGGGAGTTTCAAAACAATCTGCCTACTAAATATTCATTATGCAGGTACCAATCTGTGACTCTTTGTGATTGGCTGTAATCACAGGGATGGTGGCCTTCAAGTGACAGCACACCACCATACCTATAACTACATTCCAAAATTGAAACTTTTTTTAAAGCAGCGTATGTTGCTTAAAGAAAACAATGCAACTTAAAAAAAAAAAAGGTTTTTGTTTTGAAATTCTTCTCCCCCTCTAAGTCTGCCAAAATGATTCTTAAAGGGAAAGGGCTCCTAAGTAGACCCCTTCCGCTTTGCAAATTAGTTACCATACCAACTTGGGGGTTGTTGACTTATCACAGGTTTGGCAAGCAATTGCTTTTGTAAACTATCATTACGTTTCTCTCCAAATTGGAAAGGGTGGGGGAGACCCCTTTCATGACCCCTCCTATTTGCAATTCAGAAACAATCGCAAAAGTGTTTTTGCAAGTCACAAGAATTTTCCAACTCGTAAAAGGTGTTGAATACATAATGATAAATAATTCTGTGGTCACAAATCCTGTGATTTTGCGTCATGAGGCTCTTGGTGCTAAACTGGTTTAAATGCAAGCAGGCATTCACCTATAGGTAGACCGGTACACAATGTTATTTATTTATTCAGGAGTAATTTCGGCAATTCGGCATTACTCTTGTGATTTAAAATTATGCAATGATGCCCGCTCGCATAATTGTTTTTTTTTTAAATTTTAATTAGCGTTTTGTCAGGAAGTATCCAGTTACATTATGAAATACACAGTCATTGCACAAGTACGATGAAATAATCTTACACACGCAGTTAGGCACAGTACGTAAAAAGCAAATCAAGGAAAACATAGCCATATGCAATGGAACATTCAACATGCGGTGGGCAGCCCCCCCAGAAACACACCATGGCCCAGACCCTAGAGAAAACACCTCACCCAAACATCTGGTGCAAGACTGTAGGAACGATAAAGAAAAATAGAAGTAACAGAAAACGGAAAACACAACGCTTATTGTGTGAAATGTATCCCAATTAGGCCATTCCTGTGGGGACAAGGCCTTGTTCCAACTGAGAGGGAGGGTTGCGTTGCAAGGATGCCGGATATATTCTGAAAGGGCCCCATATGTCCCTGGGCCGCGAGGTAGACCGTACTGTGGTAGCGTACACCTCACTCCTCGTGTTGCAAGAGGCAAGGCTGCTCATCCACCCCTGAATGGAAGGCGCAGTCCGGCCGCCCCAGTGGATAGCCACCTCTCTCTTAGCCATTAGGAGACAGATAGCCGCAAATTCTATTTCAGGACAGGAGGCTCCGATTATGCTTATACTCATTTCTTTACTGACAAATAGCAGCCAATCACAGAACAGTAAAGAAAAAACAAAACTACGTTACCCATGAACCCAGGGTAACCATAGAGTACACCATTAGTATATAAACTGTCTCAGAGGTAGCCACTTCCTCTTTCTTTGCTGCTCCGCAGCCAGTTAAGTGCATATTTGTTATTACAGTGTTCTTTGACTTGTATTTTGCATGTAAATCTTACCGCTTTGAATGCGCTGTGTGCTGTTTGCTTCGGCGCTTATCTCGCGCTCTTGCTGCCGTTTGGGTCGTTCGTGCATTTCTCGACCGGCGCGCGCGGTGGGAGCGTGTGTCACCTCCCTGGGTCGGGCACTTGCTGCCGTTTGTCCCGTTTTTGGTGGAGGGAGTTTGGGACGGTCCTGCCTTGCGCGCGTTAAGCGCGAGCAGGTTCCTTGGCTGTCGGGCGAGCCGGGTGACTGCGCATGCGTGACCTTTGTCACGCAGGGCTTTCCTCGCGCAGCTGCGTTTATTGCCATTGCAGCGCCGGCTCCTGACCGCGTCTGAAGACGACAACGCCCACTGCCTGTCAGCTGGTCCCGTTTTGACACCGGAGCTTGCACAAACGGTCCCGGTTGATAATTAGCATAGGCTTTGCCTAGAGTGGTTGTGTTTTTGGTCGGCAAGCCTCCCTCCACGCTCTAACTATTGTTTATTACGCAGTTTTTTCTGCTCAAACTTGCTGACTGTGAGGTTTTTCACTCCCTCAGACTGTGTCACTGACATACCTGATTCCTTGTCACCTGGTGGGCTGTATTCACACGCTTCCTGTGTATAATGAGTGGCTCCTATTATGATAAGGAGGAAGGTGACTATGAGGAGGAGGGGTCCGAATTTTTTGAGCAGGACCTCGTTGAGGCACTAGACAAAGGGGTTCAGCACTCTATGAACAAAGCTATGGCTCGCGCCATTACACCCCTGAAGCGCCATTTGACGCAATATGCGCAACAGCAAGGTTGGCTCCCTTCCAAGAAGTCCTCATCTCCTGGTAATCCCCACTCTTCTGATTTTCGAAGATTAGCTCGGTCATTGTCCTCCAAGTCTAAGGCTGTCCCTGTAATTGTTGAGAGCGACGACCATGATGCTTCCTCCTCCTCCTCGGAGGTTTTGCCTCCTCCTCCCAAAAAACGTAAATGTAAAGAACATTTTGTTGACGCCTGCTCTCAGCCTCCTGTCTTGACTTTTGAGCCTGAGGATATTGTGCACCCTAATTCTTCTGCCTGGCTTCCCTCCCCGGCTGTGGCGGAGTATGTTCAGCAGTATATCCGACATCCTTTTGATAAGGACGTGCGTGCACGCCTTCGCTCGGAGTGTCCGCGGCCAGATTTAGCGGATAACCTGGCGGACACTCCTGAGGTCGACACTACAATGCTTACATACATGAAAAAATTTTCTAAGGACCCCAAGAAGGGTCTGGACCGTTCCTGGCGGGCTTGCCAGGATAAGGTCTTGGACCTCCTTGGTCCTATCACAAAAATGTTAGATCTGGGCTTCCGTGCCAAGGAGGCATCTTCCACTGTTGATTCTGACAAGCTCATTCAGTGGGCACAGCGGGCCGTCTGCTTTTTAGGGAACGCCAATTGTGCCCTCTCAAGTGAACGTCGGCGTTCAATTCTGCTGAAACTGGACCCTAAATTGTCCGAACTTTCTTCTTCTGAGGCAGGGGCTGCTGCTCAGGGTCTTCTTTTCGGCCAGCCCTTCTTGAAGGAGCTCACACATTTTGTCAATACTTTTAGTAGTATTGACAAGGCACAGGCCACCTTGAAGCGGGCCATGCGTCCGGTTTTCAGCAAGGCCGGACAAAACAGGGGACGCTCGTCCGGCCTTGGTCAATACCAACCCAATCAACGTGGGTACCAGTCCCATAAGGGAGGCCAGCAGGATTCCGGTTATGCCCAGCGGTCTAACTTCTACCCTTCCAGGAAAGGACGTGGGCAGTACAGGAAAGGAGGTTCAGGCGGCAACTCCGGCGGATATCAAGATTCCGCCACTTCAGGTGAGGCTTATTCCTGCATGCAGTGTTGTTCTGGGGGGCAGGATCCGCCATTTTCTAGCCAATTGGCGCGCAATCTCAGGCGATGCTTGGGTGCTGGAAACAGTTCAGGGATTCAAAATCGAATTTTATCATCCCATCCACCAGTCTCGTCCTCCCTTCCCTCTTCACTTTTCGAGGCAAAGTCAGGAGTTCATCACAGAGGAACTCAAGTCTCTGGTATTGAAGGGAGCCATTGTGCCGACAGTGCGCCATCCTCAGGGATTTGCCAGTTCGATTTTTCTGGTGGAGAAGAAGGGAGGGGGATCACGGTTGGTCCTCAATCTGAAGGATTTCAATGCGGGGGTAGTATACAGACACTTCAAGATGGAGGGCATCCATATGTTGCGAGATCTCTTGAGGGAGCAGGATTGGATGGTTCGTCTGGACCTCAAAGATGCTTATCTCTCGGTCCCGGTCTTCCGTCCCCATCGCCGTTTTCTGCAGTTTCAATGGCTGGGGACTTGGTATCAGTATCAGGTCTTACCCTTCGGCCTTTCGTCAGCACCGTGGTGCTTCACGAAACTGTTACGTCCTGTAGTGGAATCTCTCCGCAGTCGCGGGGTTCGTTTGATCATTTATTTGGACGACATCCTCCTTCTGGCGGATTGTCCGGTCAAATTAATGACTCCTCTAGACTGGACCATAGACCTTCTTCAGTCCCTCGGGTTTCTGGTGAATGTTCCCAAATCTGTTCTTCATCCTTCTCAGGTGATCGATTTCTTGGGGTTCAGAGTCAACTCCATCACTTGTCAGCTTCTGCTTCCCCAACAGAAGATTCGATATATCAAGAGGGAATTGAATTCCATTATCTCGAGTCCGACTGTGTCTTTGAGGTTGTTAGCACGAGTAGTCGGTCTTTTGGCGTCTTCCCTGCAAGCGATATTTCCAGCCCCGCTACATTATCGGGCCCTTCAACGTCTGAAAATTCAACATCTTCAGCGAGGCCTACGGTATTCCGATTTGATTCCTCTCTCGGAGGAGGCCAGAGTGGAGATGCAATGGTGGTTAGATCACATGGAAGCCTGGAACGGCAGGGCTCTTTTCGGCTCCTCTCCGGAGATTGTGATCGAATCGGATGCCAGTCGTTGGGGCTGGGGAGCCCGTTGCGGTCCAATCTCGACGGGGGGACGGTGGTCTCCACAGGAACTTTCACTCCACATCAACTGTTTGGAGTTGCTGGCGGGGTCGTTTGCGATCAAATGCCTGTCGCCTCTTCAGTCCCACTGCTGCATCCTTCTCCGGATGGACAATGTCTCCGCAGTGCGTTACATCAACAAACTGGGGGGGACTCGGTCGAGGTTGTTGGCAGAGATTGCCAAGGAATTCTGGCATTATTGCCTTCAACACAAGATCACAGTTATTGCAGAGTACCTCCCCGGGTCTCGCAATCTTGTGGCGGACTGGAACTCCAGATATCTGAAGGACTTCTGCGACTGGAGACTCCATCCTCGGGTGTTTCGCCAACTCATTCGCAGTTGGGGTCCGTGTCGGATCGACCTCTTTGCGTCCCGTCTCAATACCCAACTTCCCCAGTTTTTCAGTTGGAGACCGGACCCGGAGGCTCTGGCCACCGATGCTTTTCTCCAGACGTGGCCGTCGACCCTCTGTTACGCGTTTCCTCCTTTCATGATGCTCCCGAGAGTTCTGGCCTATGTGACGCGCTTTCAGACGGAATTGATTCTGATTGCCCCTCTCTGGAGGGCTCAGCCGTGGTTCCCTGTTCTTCTGGAAATGGCATGCGACCTGCCCTTTCTTCTTCCTCAGAAGGCGAATCTCCTTCTAGATCCACTGCAGAATCCGCATCCCCTGGTTCAATCCGGATCCCTCCTTCTCCTGGCGTGGCGAATTTCGGGGAACGTTGGACGGTGCCAGGCCTTTCTGCGGACGCTACCAGATTCCTCAGCAACGCCTGGGCCCCTAACACTCACAAGCGTTACCGAAGCTCCTGGAAACGTTGGAGTGATTGGTGTACTCAACGGCAAGTTGATCCCACATCGGCTGATATCTCTTTGATATGCAATTTTCTGTCTTCTCTGTCCTCTTCTTCGGGTTTGGCTTACTGCACAATCAACAATTTCCGTTCAGCCATTTCGGCGGGTCATCTTCCTGTAGATGGGAAGCCTGTTGGTGAACATCCTCTCGTGGCCAAGATTCTGAAAGGTATTCGGATGGCTACTCCTCCTCGGCCTAAATATGTTTCCTTATGGGACGTTTCAGTGGTCTTACGTTTTCTGGAAGCCTGGCCGGTTAATTCCTTGTTGACTCGTAAACAACTGTCAGCCAAGCTTACTATGTTATTGTGTTTGCTTTCTTGCAAGCGAATCTCAGACGTCCGCGCTTTAGATCTCGCGGGTCGTAGCTTCACGCCTGAGGGTGTTTCCTTTCGCCTTTCTCGGCGCACTAAAACTAACACAGAGGTCATCTCTTACCCTTCTTTGCCGGCTCGACCTAACCTTTGTGTGGTTCAATGTCTTAAAGATTATGAGGTGAGTACTTCTCTTCATCGATCTAACATGCAGGGCCAATTGTTGATTGCCTTGCAAAAACCCTTTCGCCCCGTTGCCCCGGCCACTTTGGCTCGTTGGGTACAATGGCTTATGGGTGAAGCGGGCATTGATGTTTCTGTATTTGGTGCTCATTCGGCTCGGGGAGCCATGGCCTCTAAGGCTTTTTCGTTGGGTGTCACGCTATGTGACATTATGAAAGCTGCTGACTGGTCCTCAGATTCTGTGTTTAAGACTTTTTACTTCAAGCCTGTTCCTACTGTGGCTTCTGTTGTGGTGGAGGAGCTTTGAACAAGCATAATCGGAGCCTCCTGTCCTGAAATAGAATTCAAAATTTGCTAACATTCGTGACAAGAATTTTCAATTCTATTAAGGACAAGGAGACGAGGATTATCCCACCCGTTGTATATGCATGTATCTATTTATATTTTACTATGCAATGATTCATGGATCTTTCCTGATGTACTGTGATGATTACCTTGTTTTTTCTCTACCCACCCTTTATTTGCTCATGATTACACGGAATGTGTATTACGGCTTTGTGTCTCTTTTCAGGCTCTGATCCCAAGTGAGGTTCCTCTGGCTTCGCCCTTGTGGAAGATATGCTGCGAATTTCTTCTCCTCGTTGGCCTGCTTCTGTTCCTGTGGCTTTTGGAAGTTCCTCCGCCTCCTCGTTCGGATTTTGCTCCTTTCAGATGATGTTCTTCTTGGATTTCGGATGTTTACCTTGTTCTGCCTAATGGATTTTGGACAAAGAAAGAGGAAGTGGTTACCTCTGAGACAGTTTATATACTAATGGTGTACTCTATGGTTACCCTGGGTTCATGGGTAACGTAGTTTTGTTTTTTCTTTACTGTTCTGTGATTGGCTGCTATTTGTCAGTAAAGAAATGAGTATAAGCATAATCCTCGCCTCCTTGTCCTTAATAGAATTGAAAATTCTTGTCACGAATGTTAGCAAATTTTGAATTGTCGACCTTTTGGGGAAATTAACTACATAGCCTAGGAGGGCAATTTCGGCTGAAGGGACTAAGGGTAAGTGGATCATGTCCCCCAGCTTTCTGTGCACTTCTATCCAAAAGGCGTGTATGCGGGGGCAGGTCCAAGCTATGTGTGCGAAGTCCGCATGCGGGGCGCCGCATTTACGGCAGTTGTGGGGCCGGGAGGGGTCGATTCTGTGGACTCTGGCCGGAGTAACATATATTCTACGAAGAAATTTGAAGTGAATCAACTTGTGACGACAGTTAAGGGAGACATTTTTCGTGACTACGCAGCAAGCTGCCCATTGCTCGTCCGTTATCGAGCTGCCCAAGTCGTCTTCCCAGTCCCAACGGATCTTGTCGTCATTAAGTGGGACGAGGGTTGCGCAAGCCCTATAGAGCTTGAAAATAAGGTGGACCCCCTGGATGCTCTCAATGACTAGAGTGAGAGGGGTGAATGAAGTCGGTTCGAGGGGAAACTCCGTGAATGTGGCGTGCAGAGAAGAGCGAACCCGCAGTAATACAAATTTGGCCATGAAGGTGGCATCAGGGTACCTAGACTCGTCATTGGCGTCAAAAGCGTGTCCGTCGGGGAACAGATCACCAATTTTAGCAATGTCAAATTTAGCGAAGGTACGTTGTATGAGTCTTTCACCCATGATCGGCAGTCATTTGACAAAGTGTGTGTGTTTACCTGCATTCCTGGGCACGACTACTCTTATGCCCCATACCTTCACTCTTCCACCCCTACCTCGGTCCACCACGGGCTTGCCCGATTGTTGTGGAGGGTAGTGAGGGCGGCCGAGCGTCATTTCCAGCTGGGAGGGTGGAGCGATGGGTTAGCATTCTAGCCTACTTAACGGATATGCCTTTCCCTACGCGCAGCAGACGCGTGCTGCACCAAGGGTTTTCGCGCTAGCTGCAGTAGGTGGACGCTACCTCTACTCTCTATTTTCAAAATTGTTTTTATCTTTTTCATTTGACAAAGTGTGTGTGTTTACCTGCATCCTGGCCACGACTACTCTTATGACCCATACCTTCACTCTTCCGCTCCTACCCGGTCCACCACAGGCTTGTCGATTGTTGTGGAGGGTAGTAAGGGTGGGCGAGCGGCATATCCGGCTCGGAGGGTGGAGCGAGGTGTTAGCATTCTAACCTACTTAATGGACATGCCTTTCCCTACGCGCAGCGGACGCGTGCTGCACCGAGGGTTCTCGCGCTAGCTGCAGTAGGTGGACGCTACCTCTACTCGCTATTTTTAAAATTGTTTTTATATTTTACATTTGACAAAGTGTGTGTGTTTACCTGCATTCCTGGTCATGACTACTTAACGGACATGCCTTTCCCTACGCACAGCGTACGCGCCACTGGCGCGCCTAAGGCAAGCCCGTCTGTGCCCGTCCGCGACCAGCGCCAGCCATGCTGCCGGCTGCACTCGCACTATTGGACTATGTTGGACTAGGTCCCAGTTATTGACTTTGAGCCAAGGTGACTGCACTCGCCCTGTAAGCTGTAGTCTGTCTGGACTTGTTAAGGATGATTTCAGATGTGATAACTGTTCGTTCACTTTGAAACCTTTCAGTAAACTTCCCCCCTTACAGGCCAGGGGTGCCCTGCACACCAATCCCCCAAAATCTATCAAAGCCTGCCGGTTGAATTGTAGATCTCTCCTGTGTCACGCGAAGATATTTGTCTCTCTCTTTCGACCCACTCTTGGGATCTTATGTTCTTAACAGAGACATGGTTCAAGGATTCCTCCAACCCTGATATTAATTTGGCAATTCCCCCAGACTTTCGCTTTGTTGGGATCCATCGCCCGAGTCTTAAGGCAGGTGGCGGGATCAACATTATCCTTCGATCCCACTGGAGGATCACGTCTAGAAAACGTACCAACCTTGGGCCTGTCGAAGCTATGTATTTTTCCATCCTAGATGCCTCCACTCTTATTCTAGCTGGTATCTTGCTATATAATCCCCCCTGGCGCCTCGCCATCTTCTATCACAGAACTCCTTGCCTCTATTGCGGATCTCTCCCTTAAACACCCCATTTTATTGTTGGAGATTTTAACACTCATGTGGACGTCACCACATGCACAAAGGCTAGATATCTCCTGGATACCATGCATGGCCTCAACATGCGGCAGGGACACACCTCGCAGGCCATACCCTTGATCTGATATTTTCCAATCATTCTGGTCTCACAACCTTCTCTCCGATACCCCTCACTTGGTCTGACCATTTACCTGATCCCTTTCCAGTTGACTATTTCCCAGCCATCAGATATAGCTGCAATGCCCTTGAACCTAGGCTGCCCAAATCATTCAGACAGACATTCAATGATCTGAATAATGACGTTTCCAACTTCAACTCCAACCTTTCCTCTGCTATTGACGCCATTGCCCCTTCAAGACCCATATCTTCATTTAGAACGAAGCCCTCTGCACCTTGGTTTTCTGTGGTCCTTAGCATAGAAAAAGGAATTGTAAAAAACTGGAACGCAATTGGAGACAATCGTATGATACCGTCGCCAAAGCCACCTACAGATCCGCATTAAAAAGATTTCATAAACTTAAGCGTGCCACTATGAGGGAATATTTTGTCAGCAAAATTAATGCAGCCGAGAACTCTTCCAAAATGTTATTTAAAATTGTGAAGGAATTTGCCAAACCCTCAACCTTGTCGTGTCCGATCCCACCTAGTCAAACCCTCTGTGACGGTCTATCGAATTTATTCTATGATAAAATTGCTGATATTTCTGCCTCTTTCACTCCCACCTCTGCATCACCTTTGTCAATCCCCAGGGTCCCCGTTGAGGAGGGGTTTGTATTTTTCAAACCCTTGTCCATGGACACTGCACTGACCATGCTTCGATTATGTAAGTCCGGGTCACCTCTCGACCCTGCCCCCGCCCAGGTACTCAGCATTTTGGCCCCCACCTTTGTAGGCCCATTACTCTCCATATGGAATACATTGCTACTCTCGGGACAGTTTCCCTCCTTATGGAAGCAGGCTATGCTGATCCCCATCTTGAAGAAAGCTGACGCTGACCCCTCAGTGTTCAGTAATTATCGGCCTATCTCGCTTCTCCCTAAGCCAGACAAAATACTTAAGAAAGTTGTGCAAGAGCAACTAGCCGAATATCTGGAGTCCAGACTACTACTCCATGACTCACAGTCGGGCTTCAGATCCGGTTTCAGCACAGAGACTGCCCTACTGGAGGCATCCGAGAGTATTCGTGAATGCGTGGATGTAGGCGAAGAGGCCATGTTGGTGCTCTTCTACTTATCCGCGGAGTTCAATACCGTCTCGCATACCATCCTGCTGGATAGACTATCCAGCTTTGGGATACAGGACACCCCTTTGGCCTGGATTAGGTCTTTTCTGGCGGGCAGAACGCAGCGGGTTCACCTTTGACCTTTTGAGGATAAACCGCTTACTTGTGGCGTACCACAGGGCTCTGCACTTATTCCTCTCTTTTTTAAAGTTTACCTTTCTTCTCTGGCTGAGGTTGTTGAATCCTGGAGGGTCAGAGTGATCTCTTACGTGGATGACACTCAACTGGTGTTTTCCTTTAGAGATCACTCTGACGGCGGCTTTACCAACTTTAGGCGCTGCCTCATTAACATCTCCTCCTGGATGACTCTCAACACCCTTAAACTGAACACCGATAAAACTGAGGTGTTATTCTTCAACCAGAGCACCTTACTTCCTTCTATTTTGTGTTGCCCATCAGACCTTATGCCCCCCTGGTCCCAGTTAAATCAGCACGAAACCTGGGCTTTCATTTTGACAATAAATTTTCCTGTGAGACACAAATCAATAAGGTCACCTCGGCTTGCTTTGGTAAGCTCCGCATGATTAGGAAAATTCTTCTTTTCCTCCCCCTCGACTCGTGCAGGACTATCATCCATGCTTTAATCACCTAACACCTGGACTATTCCAACAGCCTGTATGCTGGAGCTCCGGCATACCTGATTAAACAACTACAACTGGTGCAGAATGCTGCTGCTAGGCTGATCTGTAATATTCCCTATCACCACTCAATCGCCCCACACCTGAGGAAACTTCATTGGCTGCCAGTCATTTATAGCATCCAAATTAAATCCTTGATGCTGGCTTTCAGGGCACTTAATGGCCTTGGCCTGGCATATCTCAGACGCAGACTAAAGCCAGTTAAGTCTGCTCGCGCTCTGAGATCTAACCATCTTCGCCTTCTCTACTCTCCCCGCTTTTGCTGTTCTAGGACAGGGGGAAGAGCCTTCGCTGTGGTGACGGCCAAACTGTGGAATAGCCTCCCACTGTGTCTTCGGCTGATCACATCTGAACCAGTGTTCCGACTCAAACTGAAAACATATCTTTTTCCAACCTATAGCCATGCCTCGCCTGACTCCTTGGTGCCGCCTCAGTCTGTAGCGCTGGGACACCCCCGTTGGGGCTAGCCGCGCGCTTTACAAGCTTCAAATAATAATAATAATAATAATTGGGAATGGGCAAGGCTGTGGAATAGAGGGTGGCTGTATCCGTAACCCGCCTTAGCTTTTCCCAGGCCCAACTGGTCGTGGAGACCGTTTGAATGTCTTGTGGGTCTCGAGGAAAGCCCTTGGGAAGGACAATTGTCAACGTCTCAGGCAGGACAAGATCAGCCTCACCCAATCGCATAATTAAGATTAATTTGGGGCAAAAATCCTACTGCAGGCGTACAGAAATAACAAATTTAGCAAGTGCGAGCGGCTGCCTGCTGCTGCTGTTCCCGTTCTGTTGCATTTAGTGATATTTACTTAGTGCGTAATGCATCCTTGGTCCATTTTGGATATGAGGGTGCATTTTGTGCTAAGAAAATAGCGCTAACTTTTGGGTTACGCATAATTCTGAATAACTTTACAGCTATTCCATGTAATTATGCTACAGAAAATTACGCAGGTTACGGCCACCCATACCCATACAGCTATTCCATGTAATTATGCTACAGAAAATTACGCAGGTTACGGCCACCCATACTTTTAGGTCTAGAGGTCAAAACCCTGCTTTTTGTTGAAGCCTATCCCTAGTTCTCCTATGCTCACTAGTTGCACCTGGCGATTTTCCATCCTCTGCGCCTTGACGCCTCTGGGCAAAGTCGCGCATTACAAATCTCCAATCAGGTCTCATATGTTTGAATATTACCAAGTTATTTTGACAGACATGGCACAGAATGTCACTCATTACACCCTTGTGCCCCACATGCTCCTACTCCTTTAAGTTTACCTGCACAGGTGGCTAATGATAAATATGATTAGAACCTTTACAAGACTGGTTGGAGCTGCTTAGTCCGCTACAGCTATGTAGTCACTCTTACTTACAAAGCCATGGGAAAGTACCAGGGCTAGATATAGGATTACCAGAATGCTCCATGTTATCAGAACACCTCTTTTTTTCTGCAGTAAATCAGTGAATTCTGAAATTATTAATTCTGGTTCAGTTCAATTAAACAAATCAGACGAGACAATTGAAAACAATGATTTGTAAAAGCAAAGGGCAGTACTGAAAATGTTGCATACCAGTGCCATAATGCCATCTAATATTTAGGGGGATATTATCAAAATAAACAAAATGCATAGGGCCCCTCATTAATTCACCTACACAGTATAATTGAGAGGTTTCATTCCGATCCCATAATGGAAGGAAGAAACACTATGAGCCTGTTTGAGGAACAAAGTTAACTTTGTCAGGATATCGGAGAACAATACCTCCAACATCCAGAGGGACCTACGCCTGCACAATTTAGAGTAGTCCCCCAGCCCTGTGGACAACTTTCTACATCAACAGGAACTGCTGTGATTGTGGTTGTCTATGCAGGAAATGTTTGCCAGACAATACCTTCAGACATGATGGTCATCCAGCTAACTTTTCAAAAGTTTTTTTGTTTTTCAAAAACAAACTACCAAAGTGTGAGTTTGTTTTTTAAAAACAACAAACTAATGGCCCATACACGCTGAGGGTCTCTCCCAGGATGCCATGTTCATTATTTTTTTTCTCAGTCCCTTACAGCCAGGTTTCACCCCAAAAGGGTTGACTGTAAAGTTTGCCCTTCGATGACCCCTAGTCTGTTGGCCCGACATAGAATATATTCCGTTGAGGAGCCACGAGGAAAGCAATGGGCCTATAATTAATTGAACTGGATGTCATTGAAACAGGAATGATTATTCCCAGTAAATCAGAGAAATATATAGGCATCAAAGACAAAGAAGAAAATAAATTCATAGAGATGTTTTAATTATTTACTTTATTGCAAATATTTTAAGAAATAAGACACTGAATAAACCGATACATTTTGTTACCTCTATTCATGTGACCTATGGTTCAATCATTTTACAGTTCCTCTTTTAAACTTATTTTCTAGACAGTGGATGTGAATCCACTACTGAGGTTGTAGAACTGACTTGGAGTCGTTCTCTTTTAAATGTAATTTTCTGGTTGTCGCCTTTGTGCTAGGTGATAGCTCAAACAGCATTAGCAATAGTTCTGGTTCCAAGCAAGAGTATCCAAATTAAGGACACAAAAGTGTGAAATCTCAGCACCCGGCTGTCATCAGCCTTCCTGAATAGTCATTTTGCACAGACAAAAGGGCAGCCCTACTTAGAAACATTGTCACCTTTAACACAAGAAACTGCTGGTCTACCCCTCGGTCCTAACATATACCCTACGTCGTCACTCAGGAAGAACTAAACTGTTCCGATCCATTATGATCCTCTTGGCCCTGGTCACCTGGTCTTGTTTCTACTCACTCCTGGTACCACAGGTCCTGGTCCATCTAGTCTCTTGTGCCCTGGCCATCTTAGTCTTTGTCCACTTGTTTTGGGTTGTACTGGCCCACCTGGACCTGTCCTCTTAGTTTTACTGGTACTGCAGCCATTGATCCTGGCCCACTCGATCCAGGTTCTCCTTGTTCAGGTCCTCATGGGCCTGGTCATTTTGATCCTGCTCATTAATATCTGGTCTCCTTAGTCTTTAAGAGTTTAGTTGGCCTTCTTACCTCTAATGCTCCTCAACCTCGTCCTCCTACCAGTAATGATTGCTCTGCCCCACTTGGTAATCTGAGCCCTATAGGTCATGGTCTTCTTGGCCCCCTTGTACCTGTATCCCATACCCCTGGTCATAATCATTTGAGTTCACTTAGTCCTTTCTGCTCTGACCTTCTGGGTGCCCTTGGTACTGGTTCCCCTGGTTCCCCTGGTCTCCTAGTCCCTTTCCTACTTGTCCTGGTACTACTTACCTTTGCCATCCAGGTCCTGATCTCTTCCCTCCTTGCCCTCATGGTTCTGCCCAAACTTGTTGTGGCCCACGACAGATCATCCTATCTTTTCCTAGTTCTTATGTTCCTTGACTTCAGGTTCATGCTAGCCTTAGAACTTCCAGACCCTGTACTTTCTTGTCGGGCATGTTGTCATTCCCATGTACTCCTGCACTTAGTCCTTGGATTCTGGGGCTCCTGTTTCAAAGGTTCCTGGGCTTGAATCTTTTCACCCCCCCTCACCCTAATTCTAGTCTATCAGTTCTCCTGGTCATGCTCCCCAGGTTTATCTAGTCCCCTGGCTTGCCCATTCTTAATCTATCTGCGTATAGTTCTCCTGGTCCATGTTGTTCTGGTCTTAGTTCTGTTTCTCCTTTTTCTGGTCTTCATGTATTGGGGAATTTGGTGCTGGTCACACTGTCCTTGGTTTCCCTATCACTCCTGATCTCCCACTTCTCCTGCTCCATCCTGCTAGTCCTCCTGGTTTTCCTTTTCCACCTTGTTCTTGTCCATCTGACTCTGGTCCCCCCTATTATGGTCCTCCTAGTAATGGCCCTGTGAGTCTGGTCTTCCTCTTCTCTCTGGCAATGGTTCTCCTAGTTCCTATATTGCTGATCTCCCTGGTTCATGGAGTGCTGGGCGTCCTGTTCCTTTATACTCCTCCTGGACATTCTAATATAGGGTCTCCAGGATATGCTAGCCCTCTTCCTTTCTGGTCGTGGTCTTCCTGGTCCTGGGACACCTTCTTCTGGCCCCTTGGTCCTCCTTGGTTTGATCTTCGTGGGGTTGGCCCTCCTGTCTTTGATCCTTTTTAGGTTTCACCTGGCGTTCACTGCGCAGCAGTGTCGCGCAGGCGAAATCTTTTGATCTTCAGTACGGGGCTTTAACCCGCCTCTCTCTTCCATTGGCCAGCTCCATAAATGGAGGCTAACCATTGGAAGAGAGATGTGCCAGTAAATGTTGGAGCAGATTCCTGGGCATTCGGCAGTTTTTTTCCAGCTCCGCCCCTTTTTTTGCCGTCACGAACATGTGGGTGTTTACTTTTTTTTTTTCCCGGATGTTTGTGGACGCCATTTTCTTTTTCATGGAGCTGGGCGGGTGGGAAGATTGCGGTCCGGCGGGTGGATGTGTGCCTTGGTGAGAGGCGGTGCAGTTTACCAACCCACGGCACCCTTTCCGGTAGCAACATGTATTGTGCCTACCCCGTGCCCGGGATGGGACCAACTCGCTGAGGCGGGGCCTGAAGGAGGCAACTTCCGCTTCCCCCTGCTTGGGGGAAGCCATTGAGACGTTGCCGGTCTCCCTTGCGATGGAGGGAGACCGGAGATTCCCCCCCGCCGCCGGAAGCAGCACTGGAGTTGCGGGGCTCCCATGATGATGGGCGAGCCCCGGAGGGATGGAGGGAGACCGGAGATTCTTCACCGCCGCCGGAAGCAGCAAGGGAGTTGCGGGGCTCCCAGGATGATGGGGGAGCCCCGGAGGAAGAATGCGCCCGGAGCTTTGCGGGCTGCATTTTGAAAGTCCCGGTCCCGAGATGGGGGACCGGGTGAAGGCCGGCGCATCGTGAGGTCTGGCGCTGCGAAGGCGGGGCTCTCCTGAGGAGTGAGAGCCCCGCAGGCGCCACCGAGAGTTGCAGAGACGCGGAGGGGCCAGAGGCACATTGCCGGTGCCTGCCCTGCCGCGTAGGCCACAGATCTTCCCCCGCCCAGCGCATGGAGCAGCCCTGTGAGTTAGGGCTGGGGCAGGGCTCTTTTCAGTGTAGGGCGGCCCGGATGGCAGCGGGCCGCCCCAACGGTGCCCAAAAAAAGCTTCAGAGTCCTCGTGTGGCTCCGTGGGGGCATGTCCCATTCCTAGGTGTGGGCTTCAGTGCACTGTGAGTATGCAGGGTGTGTGGTTCTGTGCACAGTGTGTATGCAGGGTGTGGGGTTCAGTGCACTGAGAGTATGCGGGGTGTGTGGTTCTGTGCAGTGTGAAAGCACAATGGGGGCTTCAGTGCACTGTGTCAGTCAGTCAAATAGGCTTTATTTCGACATAAAAAATATCTTAAAAAGCGTACATACATGATAAATTCATTTAAAACATTACTAGGTAAAAAACATAAAAAGCCCTTGATATACTAAGACTCAACATATTTTCTGCAATATCTAAAGGGAAAATTATTTAAATTAGCTAAAAAAAATAGGCCAGAAACAGACCATATATTAAAATCATAATTAAACAATTTGCCTAAGTCTTTTTGACCGTATTCGCCATGCCCAACCTAAGTACTTCGAGGTGGCGCATGAGAAGAATGAACGAGTGTCTGTGAGTAAAATTCGTAGTGCCACATTACAATGTCTAGTGCCCAAGGTGAGGCACATTGGTTTTATCCATTTCATGCGGGGAACCTTATAGGCAGGGCACTCGAATAACAGATGGGGGACAGATTCACGACGCTGAGGGCAAAATGGGCACCATGGCGCAGTCTGGTATGGAATTTTCCAGTGGCATGTGAGCTCCATAACCGGGAGAAGACCTATTCTAAATTTAAAATACAGGGATCTATCCCATGGGGCAGTAACAATGTCCAGGTACAATTCTCTGATGGGGACATCTTTAAACTCCACAAAATTTCTGGTGGATTTACAAATCGTTGAGGAAGAATTCCTTTTGCTTGCCACCCATGACCAATAGAGTTGTTTTAGCATGGATTTGGGCGGGGCTGACTGTTGGTGCCATGCTTCTTCCAGCCCCAGATTGGTAAGTAGAGCCTTAACGTCCCTTAGCCATTTTATTTTTGCCCAACCAGGGCAATTAATTATCTCCCGTAGGCCATCCGCATAGCTTGAGAGCTCTGGCACTCTCCAGATGCGGGCCCACAGTAGCAGGGGGCGTAATTTTGCTTGATCTTCAATCGCCCGGCAACCCATGTCCAGTTGCAAGGGTAGAATAGGGACAGAGGGACCGAGAGACATTAGGCTTCTCAGGAAGGCATTCTCAGCTCGGGTTAGCTCTTTCATGTTTGACATCCCCCAGAGCTCCGCCCCGTAAAGTGCTGCACTCACTCCTCTGGCGGAGTAAATGTCCATTACTGCCGCTATTGGTCTTGTAGATGCTGCTCTCTGCTCTTTCAACAGGGCCCCCAGTCACTCTTTTTAAGCTCAGCAACATTTTGGTCAAGGGGCAGTCCCATTTCATAGAATCCACCAAGCGAATGCCCAGATATTCAAACATCTTGGTTCTTTCTAGTGCAACAGGCCCCAATGTTGGAGGGGGGCCGGACTTGTGTGGGGGGTTCACAATGAGATACTTGGTTTTGTCTGTGTTAATACAAAGACCTCTCTGCTTGCAGAAGTTGTCAAATCCAGAAAGAAGCTGCTGGAGGACCATTGGAGATTTTGACAAAAGTAAAGTATCGTCAGCAAAGAGCAAGGTAGGGATTAGGCGACCTGCCAGACTGCTGGAATCTGGGTCAAGAAGTCCACCACCCCATTTACATATAAGGAGAACAGGGTTGGGGCAAGTACGCAACCTTGCCGTACACCTCTATTCACCTCTATTCTTGGGGTCTTTTGTCCATTTGTCCCCCAACGTATTTGGGCGTAGTTATTTTCGTGGAACCTCATGATCAGATGGAGCAAGTAGGGTGGCATACCGAGGTCACACAACACCTTCCACAAATTGTTTCTAGGCACCAAATCGAAGGCCGTCCGGAGGTCGATGAAGGCCAGATATAAAGTACCCTTCCCAATCGTGACGACCTTCCAGTAAATCATGAGTAGCCTTAGCGATTGTTCTATTGTCCCTGTCCCGGATCTAAACCCAGCCTGAAAGTCCGAGAGTATCTTATTCTCGTCTGCCCACTGCTGGACCCTAGATAAGAGGACCTTGCCCGCCACTTTTTGGGAACAGTCTATTAAGCTAATCGGTCTATAATTAGCTGGGTCATCTCTTGAGCCTTTCTTGTGCAGGGGGACCACCTCAGCTGCCATCCAGGAAGCAGGGAGGGGGGCGCCTGCCATAGCTGCGTTCAGTAGCGAGGCAATCAGCGTACCCCATTCGCTTATGTCCATGCGGAGAAGGTCGCTAGGTAGGCCATCAGGTCCAGCTGCTTTGCGGGGTACCAGAGATTTTATGGCAGTTTCAGCCTCTTTCCTGGAAAATAAGCTCTCCTCATAGCTGCCAACACCTTGATGAATCTGAGGTAGTGGGAAGTCCATCACTTCTACAGCAGGTGCAGTATACAGCTTTGAGAAGTGTGAGTGCCACAGATCTTCGGTTATATTGCATGTAATGACGGTGTCCAAGGGTCTGTGTTTCTTTCGTAACAAGTCCCAAAAGCCTTTTGCATTTTTTTCTGCGCTTGCTGCACGGAGCTCCTGCCAGAAGGCATCTTCCCAGTCTCTCCTGGCTGTATTAATTACAGATTTGTAGGACTTGCGTTTAGCAGCTATTGCTAATGCATCACCGCTCTTTACTGCCATGATTAGAGCTCTTTTTCCAGCACGGCACGCCGATGAATACCAGCCTGATTTGCCCTGTCGCTTATCATGGTTTTTGTTTCCCTTGGAGTTTGGTTTAACCATGAACAAGTCTCCTATCGCTGTCGAAACCTCGCTAAACATAGCTGATGTCTTGTGCGGGCTAGGAGGGTGACTTTCCAGAATTTAAGAAGCTGCGGCGATAACGGCTCTGATGCAGGATAGTTTTTCTTCATCAATAGCCACTTTGTCCCATTTTAAACGTCTGAGGCAGTTGGAAGGGACCACCCCCCCCAATGACCTCTGCTCAGATGCGGCAGGAGCTCCAAGTAATGAGCCACTGGCCCTCCACCAATGTATTAGGGATAATGAGAGTGCATTGTGATCACTTTCCAAGGAAGGCAAAACTATCATATCCTCCATGTGGGCCCACAAAGAAAAATTTAAAAGGATATAATCTATCCTAGATGAGTGACCCACCCTGTTATACGTGTGTGCCCCCTCTAGGTCTGACCGTGTTCTCCCGTTGGCTGCTCTCAAGCCAAACTCTAGTGTGAGGGAATTCAATTGGACGATTCTGGGTGTCCACCTTTTGACAATTGGAAGATCGAGGGACGGGACGCCTCTCCTCGAATCTTCGTCAAACAGGTCTAAGGATTCATCGGCCATCAAAGGCTCGAATGTGCAGTTAAAGTCCCCCATCACCAAAATTAGTGAGTCGCCACGACACTCCCCCAAGACTGCTTCTAGAGCCAGGAGGGTTGGTGACGAGGCCCTCCCAGAAGCCCCTCGTATGTAAATATTAAAAATCTCCAGCTGCTCAACTTTATTTGGGCATTTTACAGTGAGCCACATCAAATCTGGTGATTTTTGGGGATGGTGGTGCACTCGCCATCCTAATGATATGTCGACCCAGACTAAAAGACCTCCAAATGGACGCCCTCTTCCTGATACTGGGATACCTGCCGGGACAAAGAAGGAAGCATATCCTACTCTGTGCCTTGGTTCCACACACCACGTTTCTTGAAAGGCACAGACGGCGTGGGGCTCTGTAAGCGCCACCCAATCCGGGGCGTCCAACTTGTTATTCAAGCCTGCCACATTCCAACTGATAGCCTTCAGGGTAGGACGAATCGGTGACCCAGCACATCCAGCAACCCTACTCGGGGCCCCCAAGTTTTCTACTCCTTCCATGGACTCAGTGAACTCAGTCCGACAGCCTGAGGGAGAGGAGGTGGGGGGGATGGGCGTGGGCTGGGACGCAGGGGGGGTAACTAATATCGAGGGAACCCTCTCAGCTGTGCACGACACATTAACCTTAGGTGGAGGGGCATTTAATACAACTTGATCACCAAGTCACCAACCCCATCCCTGGGGTGGAGCCGCTTGGGTCGGCGTCCATGCCCTTACTCTAGCATCCAGGGTTGGATAGTGGGGATACCATGCACCTCTACCCCCATCCGGCAAAAACTTCTTAAACACAGGTAATGGAAGAGGACGATAGAAGTACCCCAAGTCCCTAGTTTGTATGTCGCAAAAGTTGTGTGGCGACTGCTGACTGCAGATCATACCTGCTGCTCTGGGATCGCTGAAATTAATCAGCACGCAGTCCCCGGTTAAATCCTTGCGTCTATTGCCAATCCACCCCACACGACGGACATGGGCTATTCTGCCATCGATATGCCCTGGGAGAGGTCTATTTGATCTAAGCCAGGAGAGGGTCTTGTGTTTGAGGTCAGAGTACAACTCACAAGAACCCTCTTCAAGCTCCGGGACCCCCGTGAGGATTACCACATACGGTTGACACCCAGGGGGGAGGCTAGCATTAGGTGTGCTTGTTTTTGCCCTGCCCAATGGTAATTTAGCTGGAGATTTAGCTAGAGATTTAGGCGCAACCTGACTGCCGGAGATGGGAATAGGTGGAATTACATTTCCATTCGGCGTGGTTGGCGTATTTTCAGCTACTTTTGAGGTTGACGCTGTAGGCTCTGGATTGGGAGCAAAGTTAACCTTGGGGGCCTTCGGTGCTTGAGTGTTGGATTTTTTCCTTGGGGGGCCCAAACTGGGTCTAAGATTAGAGGTTTGTGGAGCGGGACTGATTCCTATATTAGGTTGTAGTATCTGTGGGGCCTTCCCAAGTACAGGCACTATATGACAAGACATTGGCTCCGAGGGTACTAGTGTTACTGCACCACTCCTTGACCCTCCATTGTCTTCTCCCTGCATCTTAGAGTGAAATTTAACCAATGACTTCACAGCATAGAAATTATCCAACATTGATTGCTCAAGGGTGGCTAATTTCCGTGTGAGACAATCGATCTTGTCTGCAAGGGGCATCACCACAGACCTAAGTAGGCCCTCAACGTCTAGGGGTGGAGGGACAGTATCAGTGTGCACAGCCTGAGGAACTGGGGTGGTGCTAGGAGACGCTGGCGGGCCTGATGTGCCTAGCGGGCAAACAGGGCCCTTGGGTAGTGTGACTCTAGTGTGAGTGTTAGTAGTTTTTGGGTGTAGAATGTGGTTTGAAGAGATACCCCCTTTGGTCACATTGTGCCTACTTAATTTGCTGTATGGTTTTAGAGAACCCCCCCTGCGAGGGCTAACAGGGCGCTTTCTTTTCCTGGGTGCAGCAAATCCTGATGCTGGTTTCCCAGATGGAGCAGTTACTAGAGCCGCTACTAAGGAGGTGCTAGCTTCAATAGGTGCGGCTGTGGGGGGAAGGTGTAAAGCCTCGTTGGATGTAACAGAAGGACTTTGGGCGTTGTTGATCTCAAGATCAAGATCATGATTTTGGACCCCCAGCAAGGGATTAAATGAATCAGGTGGGTTAGGGTGTGTTGAATCATGAGCAATGTCCAGTGCAATGGTCGATACCCTTTCTAAGCTTGCCCTAATCCGACTCACCCTCTCGTCAATGTCCGGTGAGTCAACTACCACAAATGGTGTAGATGGTACATTTACTGGACTAGGGGCTAGAGCAAGGGCGCCCAGAGATGAGCGCTTATGTGACAGGCCCATGGAGTCCCGGGATAGTCTTCGTTCAGCTAGGACTATCTCCTTTTCTACAATGGAGACAGCCCGAATTATGAATTGATCCATTGTACCTGTGACTGTGTCTCCCGCAGCTTTCCTAGATTTACTAGCTCTAGTGCCTGTGGCCATGCTCCCGTTTTTCCCGTGCCCACTTAGCAGAGCCAAGAGATGTGGCCCGGCCCGGCCTCTTCTGGCCCCTGATGGCCAAAGATGGTCCCGCCCTTGTCCCGGGCTTCTCCCGCGATGCTCCCGCGTGCTCCCGCACAGCGGGGAAGGGGCGTCCCTTTATGGGGGCGTGAAGCGAGGGGGGGGAGGGGCAACAGGTCAGCAGGTGTGCCGGAAAGCAGGGACTCCTGGTTAGGTGAGTCCCTGCAGCGGCGCTGATGGTGCGAGCGTGATCCCTGCTCCCTCGAGTCCTTCCTGAAGGCTGTGAGCAAACGTGCTCCCAACAGCCACACAAGCCCAAAACTGGGACGCGGCACCCGCGGAGCGTGTGCGGCTAGTTGTAGGCGAAAGTAGCAACAGCAACCACAAGGAAACGCCGGTAAGCCCTCGGCGTGTGTGTATCCCGCTGAAGTGAGGAGCTCGAACGCTTTTCACCCTCTGAGCGAGGGGTGGGAGGGGCAACAGGTCAGCAGGTGTGCCGGAAAGCAGGGACTCCTGGTTAGGTGAGTCCCTGCAGCGGGGCTGATGGTGCGAGCGTGATCCCTGCTCCCTCGAGTCCTTCCTGAAGGCTGTGAGCAAACGTGCTCCCAACAGCCACACAAGCCCAAAACTGCGACGCGTCACCCGCGGAGCGGGTGCGGCTAGTTGTAGGCGAATGTAGCAACAGCAACCACAAGGAAACGCCGGTAAGCCCTCGGCATGTGTGTATCCCGCTGAAGTGAGGAGCTCGAACGCTTTTCACCCTCTGAGCGAGGGGGGGGAGGGGCAACAGGTCAGCAGGTGTGCCGGAAAGCAGGGACTCCTGGTTAGGTGAGTCCCTGCAGCGGCGCTGATGGTCCGAGCGTGATCCCTGCTCCCTCGATTCCTTCCAGAAGGCTGTGAGCAAACGTGCTCCCAACAGCCACACAAGCCCAAAACTGCGACGCGGCACCCGCGGAGTGGGTGCGGCTAGTTGTAGGCGAAAGTAGCAACAGCAACCACAAGGAAACGCCGGTAAGCCCTCGGCGTGTGCACTGTGAGTATGTGGGGTTCTGTGCACTGTGTATGCAGAGTGTGAGGTTGTGTGCACAGTGTGTATGTGGGTTGTGGGGATCAGTGCACTGTGAGTATGCGGGTGTGGGGTTGTGTGTATAAGGAGTGTGGGGTTGTGTGCACTGTGTGCATGCAGGATGGAGCTTCACATCCCTTGCTTGGAGGTCTTGGAGACGTTTATTGGTGTGGATAATTTACTCTTTCATATAACTTCCCCAGCACTGTGGCTGTAGTTTGTGCGACGTTTGAATTGCTTTTGAGCATAGAGTGTTTTGACTGCACGTTGAATTTTATTTCAAAATTATCGAGGGGACTTCCTCTCTGTGTGTCTCTTTAACAGGCCCCAGCTGTGCAACTTCTGGCATGTGTGGCTCTGTGTGTGTGGCTCTGTGTGTGTGGCTCTGTGTGTGTGTGTGTGTGTGTGTGTGTCGGTTCAAATGCAATAGGTTTCGCATTTGTGAGAGATTAAGCTATTGGCATTGTAAATGACAATGCCGTTTATTTATCTGTTTTCAAAACCAACACATAAATACAAATGTTGTCATTTACAATGCCAATAAGTCTAACTTTTGCAAAGGCGAGACCGTTGCATTGTAAATGCTTGTTTCCATTGGTCTCCTGGTACTGATCCTCTTTAGTCTGTTTACCCAGGGCTGCCCCTCCTGGCCCTGGTCATCCTTGTACCTCTGGTCCTGGTTGGTACACTCAGGTCCTCCTAGCCCGCCTCTTCATTATGGTCTAGGGTTTTCTGTTCTTCTACCCCAGCCCCTTCTCCGTTGGGTCCAGATCAGATTGTTTCACATCCTCCTGATCCTACTCACTCTGGTCCTAATACCCCATGTCCTGTTTTTCCTTGTCTTGTTCATCCTCCGTGTTAGACCTGGCAACATTGGCGTGGGTCTCCCTTCCATTTTTACTGTTGTCTCATGTATTTTTGCTGGTATTAGATGCTTTGGGCACAGTGCCACTGCTATTCAGTGGCACAGTGCGAGTGCTCCCTATTGTAAATTAATGTATTAATCAGTGGCTCCACGTTTTGCTATTTGGTTTACTTGTCAGACCCTAGTCTAGTGCACTGAGTGTGCCCAGGGCGTGCAAAGCCAATTGCTGCTGGTGTGCCTGCAGCACTGGTTGTGCCACCCACAGAAGCAGCCTTGTAAAATGTGTCTAAGGTCTGCCATTGCAGAGCCTGTGTGCAGTCTGGTACTGTCATGCTGACTGGGCAAGTGCACCCACTTCCCAGTCCCTAAACCTTCACGTTTCTTCATATCAGTCACTCCTATGGTAGGCCCAAGGGCAGGGTACATTGTAAGGATAAGGTAGGACAAGCCCTGGTGTGTGTGGCATGTCCTAATAGTGAATTACAGCCATTTTCGTTTTTCACTATTGCAAGGCTACCTGTTCTCTATAGGCCAGAATGGGCTCTAAGAGGTATTACATTTTATAACCCTAACTGTCTCAGAGAACATGGTAGAAATTCGAGTTTAGCATGCCTAAACTCAGAATAATAAAAGACAACTTTTAGTAAAGTTTATTTTAATATTCTGTGTTTGCAAATCCCACTTTTAGAAAGTAGGTATTTGCTTGTCTAACCATTCAAACCGGCCTCTGCTACGTTGACCTGGGAAGACCTGCCTTGGCAGTTCGGGCTGGACTGTTCCCATAAGGAACAGGGTCAAGACTGATTTGCATATGGCTGACTCTGAACTGGGCTGGTGAATTGAGCTAACTAACGATGATGGATTCAACCCATATCTGTGACTGGGGGTGAGTGTCTGAAGAGTGTCAGCGTCTCGTCCATCATCTCCTGATTGGAAATAATAGCCAAAGTTTTACTGAACTTAAAATAGCCTGGCGATTGCCACAGGTTGGGTCTCTATGAACTTAACAACCTCCATGTGGCTGCACTCACTGATAGCTTTCAGCTTTGGATCAAGTGAAACAAGACTCAGTAACCCTTGTAGGTACAGGGTTCTAGAATGTAATACAATATCTACTTGTCCATGGGACAGATTGTTTCATAAGTCTACTTGTACTGTAAAGAAATTCACTTGTCCCTTCAGTGCCAAGTAGTGCAGCTACAAATTATGGCAGCAATCTCATTATATAACATTTTTGATAATAGCTTCTCCGATTGTGTCAGGGCTAATATATAGTAGAGTTAGAATTCTAGCAATTCCCTTAATTTGCCACCTTTACATAGATCTACATACTGGGGCTGGAGGTAGTGTTAAGCAATAGTTCCAGGGTTGGAATGTACTTTTGAGTCCTACTAACTTGCATTTTTTAGGGGTTTTCACCAGCTCTTCTCTAATCTTTCCCCATACTGATATAGGTTGGAAATTTACTCCTGGCAAGAGCAGAAGCAAACCTTCCAAGGTTGGGGAAAAAAGTTGTTGGAGGGAAAGTTAACTTGTAAATTCTCAAAAGATTTTCCAGGAGTAAATTTAAACATGCTCATCTAAAATGCAGTTTGCAAATATTTTCTAAGAGTATGATTCCTGGCCTACTTCTGTAAATTATTGTGAATTCAGTAAAGCCATAAATCTGCACTACTGCAAGGACATATAACATGGGTGCACTTTTGTGACTTAATTTAAGAATTGGGCCACTAATTAGGTACTGAGTATCGGTATGCTGGCTTCACGGTGAGTGACAGCATTTGGTTTCTTCACAAGGAGCATATCGGCATACAAAGTCGGTTTGTTCAGTGCCAGGGACTACTGTGGCAATGTGTGCTTTTTAAGACCAAAACATATTATTGCTTTTTGCCAATATTAGTTATATGGTGAGGCCTTTGCAGGTCCCACAATAATGAAGTTTTACAAAACCATGTCAAAACAAAACCTGCATTGACAAACCAATGTCAGACCTACTGGCTTTGCCAATGATTGTTTATTTTCATTTTTCCCATAATCTTAACCAAACTGGGTGCACTGATTTTTCATTCTGAATATCTTTCAGGAAAAAGAATGCATTAACATATTTTACTAGATAACTCTTCGAAGAAACTGTACCTAAAGTGTCACAGTAGTTTAGCAAAACGTTTTATTTCCTAGTTGCATTTGTTTGTGAATATTTTATTTTGAAATCAAAGACTCATCAAACTTGCTTTCAAGCTTCTGCAAATATTTGCATCCAATCAGAGATCATTCTGAGAGCATTATACGTATTTTCATATTGTTAAACTTTGTAAATGTGTGTATACATTTTTATTCTGGGACCACTGTCAGCAGTGCAAGCCCAAGCTTACAACATTTCCTTAGAGTGCTCACCCTAATAATAAAGCCTTTGCATTAATGAACCATAAATATATGTTCAAACAGCATTAATATAAGGACATAAGTATTACCTTAACTGCAACAACGCGCTTCCCTTATCCATAATGTGGTACTGTAAACTGGCAGCCAAAGGCTATGTGCTGCAGGCAGTTGGATCTGCTTGTACAGAGGACAAAATAAACAGGAACACTTGTTGTCCTTGACCCCAAACAAAATATCCTGGGACCTGTTTTGTAGGAATTCCACATCCCTGAGGTATTCGGTTACACAAGACCTTCTGTTTTTACTAACATTATACTTATGATATACTTATTTAAAGGGACTTTAAGCTGGCCCTCTTCACCCATTGGTTTGTTGTCATTCAAATTTTTTCTTACAACCACTACAGCATACAAAATGTGGCAACAGGTCAGCTCACTCTACCCAGAGGCTAACTTTACTTTGAGTGATGGCATTTTGCTCTTTTACAATGAGAGCACAGGCACAAAAAGTAGTTTGTCACACTGTCGGGGACTGTTATGATAATTAGTGCTTTTTTACACAAAACTAATATTTTTGCTTTTACCCATTTTTGCTATATTGGTAAAGGTTTGCAGCTCCCCCAGCAATAACGTTTTGCAAAAAATGTGTCAAAGCAAACAAAAGATTTACAATACAAAAAGGCTGGCAGCCAAATCTAGACCTAGTGTCTTTACCAATGCTTTTCTTTAATGATATGGGCTATGTCATGCATTTGGAACATTTTTGTTATTAGTAATAAACAATCTCTTTTTGAAATGGGGGAATGGGGAAAAAGAATAATAAACAAACCATAACAAACATTTCTCTTGGCTATCTTTCCTCATCGCGAACTCTGTAATTGTACATTTGAGAGAGTGAGAGATATTGTATTGGAGTACAAAAATTCTTGTAGGTACACACAAGTATATAGATACTACATTGCTTATTATAATAAGTGGCCAGTGGATTCAATGTGAGAAAAGTGCCCCTAAAGTGCATCTAATGAGTAAGGATACCCATCAGTCACCGTCCGATATCGCCCTAGTCATCATCTGGGCTTCCTTGCACCCCTCTCGTCGTGAATCATAAAAGATGTAAATTAGGACTAGATGTATATGTCCAGCAACTAATTATGAAACACGGGGTACATGTACAGTGATATGTGAGGCATGTAAAAATTGCAGTGCGTAAAAGTGTGAGAGACAATCAGTGAATTAAAATTGGATAACCGAGAGAAACACAAATTTATTATTATCACTCAGTTTATCCAAGGCTAAAAACAGTGCAAAACAAGCATTTACAATGCAACGGTTTAGCCTTTGACAAAGTTAGAGCTATTGGCATTGTAAATGACAAACTGTTTATTTATGTGTTGGTTTTGAAAACAGATAAATAAATGGCATTGTCATTTACAATGTCAATAGCTTAATCTTTCGCAAATGTCTGACAAGATAGGTCAAATCTGGTTTGGCAGGGTATAAGCCAACTGTTATTATGTTATGTTAGTAACATGTTACTGACTGGGTAAAACATTTGATATATATGACTTCAATTGATGTCCTGATGCCTATATGTCTAGACATTTAACTATCTCTCTGTTTCCTTCTCCTCCTTATTTTATATGTGTGATCTACATGCCTTATTGTTCCCAGGGGTCCACTTTTAGCATCCTGTGCCAGCTACGGAGGCCGGCATTTATTTGTGACTCAGAGTTCAGCTGTAATAAGTTGCTATAAGAGGCCACTCATGGTATTACAAGTAGCATAACATCAGAAAGCGACACGCTGCTTAAGTAAATGGTACGGTATCTCCAGGCATTCGCATAGAACCCATAATAAAAGATATGAGATAGCAGGAATATAGCGAGTGTTGTTAGCCGGGCCGCCTCTAGGCGCTGGAGGGAATTTTGGAAGCCAGACTCGCACCACATAAGAATGTGCTGACCTGAGTGTTTCGGAAATTAAAGCGCTTCCCGCAGTGCCTGCAGCTTGTATAGGGACAGGGTATGCCCATTCATTGGTAGGCTTCCGTGCTGAGGGCACCTCTTACAGTGGTGTTTTCTTTTATGGGAATGCGCCGGGACTTTAGCAGTGAGGTCTCTAGCTCTATTCACGGGTACCACTTAAATCCACCTCAGCCACTTTTGTCGCTCTCTCTCATAGGATCACGGATCCACCTCAGCCTCCTTCCGTGGCTCTCACACTCTCTCCCAGATGGAGCTTCTAACAGACTTAATAACAGCCCGCTGGCTTTCCCCACAGTAGAGGAGCTGCTCCTGGTAGCACTAAGGTGGCGTAAGGGCCAGAGCTGCCGCCTTTTGAACTGGGGAAATGAAATACCAGCATTTGTAAAGTGCACAGCTACCTCCGGAGAGGTGCACTGGCGCTTGGGGCCCACGGGAAGATTGAGCGAGCTATTGCCCAGAGTCTCACTGGGCTAACCTGTCGTGGGTAGCGGACCCTGAACCCCATGGTCCGGAGTCGGGCACCCTGGCCGCTGCACTACACCTCTACCACCAGGCTCGAGTCTCGGCGTCCGCTCAACATCCTGTGTTCTGGGCAAATCCCTTAATCTCCTCGTCCCTACTAAAAAGGAACGTGTCCTTATGTAATGTAACTGGTGCTCGTGTAAAGCGCTCCGATACTTTCGGGTGGAGTTCGCACTTTATAAAACTGCAACAAAAAAAATTATTACAGTGTACAGCCAAGACTGTGAGAGCCTAACGAGAACAGGCGGCGGGGCCTTGCACGCCCCCTCTATGCCCCACACCTCCGCCTTCTGCGAACCATGAGGTAAAATATACAATACATACATTGAATTTAAAAAAACGCCAGCACAGCTGGCGAAGTGAAGGCAGACTCCGAAGCCAGATATTCTCCCATGCTAATTTCTATGTGTCGGCTTCTAGGGGGGTAAATCTAACAAGAGGAAGCGCCCTCCTCCACCCACGCCGCTATCCCAGTCTAACCTCTTGCACAAAGGGAAGGGAGGCGCCGCAGTAATATTTACGTCGCACATCACCCTCTGACTTGCATCTTGGCGCTTTCGTGTTCAGTACTTGTATTATATATTTAAACTGGATCACTGTTATTTTTCTCTGCAAGGGAAGGGCGAGTGCGAGATGGTGCTTCTTATGGACGAGGACGCACGTGGACCTCAGGCTCATCAACCCAAAGTACTATCTGGCTTGTAGTGTAAAATGCAACAGAGATGTCTTACACGGATTACATGTGGCTAGTATAAAATACATGAATCTCTGCAGCAGGAGTTAGAACCAGCGGGAGGGGGGCTGGAACGGGCACACGGACAGCGGGAGGGGGGAGGGAACGGGCACATGGGCACACGGACAGCGGGAGGGGGGTGGGAACGTGTAAACAGAAACATTCACAACACAGAGCATGTAGAGACGACAGCAACGAAACACACAAAAACGTAAAACAAACAAGGAGACAACATGAGACGGGATAGACGAGACGAGGTACACGTACAAACACGGGGCATGTGTTAGAAACAAAGAGAAACATTCACAACAAGGGGCATGTAGAGACCACAGCAAAAACACACACAAAGACGTAAACAAACAGGGAGACAACATGAGACAGTAATTATAAACAAAATGCTGCTTACCTGATCGGAAATAACAACAACTTCCTGGCAACTTAAATCTCGCCGACCACTCCAGCTAAAGGCACTTGTATGTATAATGTATGTATGTATAAACCGTTTTGTAACGCGCTCCATTACTTGAGAGTATCCTGGCGCGATTGGGAGGAGGCAGAGGAAGGATAGACAAGAAAATCAGCTTAGGTTACACTCCTGAACAAATGGGTTTTCAGGTTTTTCTTAAATTGAGCAACAGATTGCGTGGAGCGCAGATGAAAAGGGAGAGCGTTCAGGCACGAGCAGCGACTACAGCTATCGTCTGACCCCCTAGTCTAGCTCGCTTGAAACGGGGGAGAGACATTTTAAACAGAGTAGATGATCTAAGGGCTCGGGCGGGGGCATAGAAGGCAAATCTCTTCTTCAAATACGCAGGGCCTTGATCGTGGATTGCTCTAAACGAGAGCACCAAGGATTTAAACAGGATGCGCTGTGATACAGGCAGCCAGTGAAGAGTACGCAAATCAGAGCGCACACTCTTCCATCTTGGGACGTTAAATAAGAGACGGACAGCAGCATTCTGAATGATTTGCAGGCGTTTAACCAAGTATGCTGGAATGCCACTAAACAGGGCATTCGCATAGTCCAGCCTTGCCAGTATGAGAGCCCGAGCAACGGTCTCCTTTGCGTCCCTAGGGAGCAGTGGGAAGAATTTACTAAGCATTCTTAGCGTGGCAAAGCAGGTTCCTGAGAGCTTCTTTATATGGTCCTCGAATCTTAGGTCCTCCCCAAACCAGATGCCAAGATTTTTCGCGGGCCCCCCATCTCTTTGGGGCTGGGAATATTCGGGGGCCACAGCGTATTCCTGAACAAGGGGGGGAAAGAACCATAAAAGAGCACCTCGGATTTGTCCTCATTGCATTTCAGCTGGGCCATGGCTAACCAGCGAAAAACTGAGGACAAACACAAATGGACTGCTGTAGTATCCCGATTGTCGTCTGGCCAGGTGAACAGCAGCTGAGTATCGTCGGCATACCCTATAATCTTGGCCCCATACTGTTCCGCTAAATAAACCAAGGGGGTGATGTAAATGTTGAACAGTAGGGGACTAAGAGTAGATCCCTGTGGGACCCCCGTGAGGAGTGGTTTAGGCTCCGAGGCATGGGCCGGCATCCAGACCTGCTGTGTCCTATCCGATAAAAATGAGGACAACTAGGCCAGAACACCCCCACCGATACCAATAGCAGACAGCCTGGCGAGGAGGAGCTCGTAGGGAACGGTATTGAACGCGGCAGAGAGGTCCAATAAAATCAGGACCGCTCTGCCGCCTCCATCCAAACATTCCCGAATCGACTCCATCATCTCCACCAGCGCAGTCTCAGTGCTATAGGACGCCCTGAAACCTGATTGAGCTGGATAAAGAGCATTGGAGGTTTCCACAAAACTCTCCAGTTGATGGAAGACCACTTTCTCACAGATTTTTGCCAGTGCTGGCAAAAGGGATATGGGACGATAGTTCCCAAGGACCGTAGCATCCAGTCCCGGTTTTTTCAGAAGCGGCAGGAGTTTAGCTCTTTTCCAGCTAAGAGGAACCTCACCTGAAGCTAGGGAGAGATTCACTATCTGAGTGACCTCACTACAGACAATTTCCGCCACCTCCGAAAGCACCCGGGCTGGGCACGGGTCAGCGGGAGAGCCAGATTTAAGAGACTGAAGGAGAGGCAGTACATCACACTCCGCAACCAGCTAAAAGTTCATAAGCTGTTGCACATTGCACGGGCATTGTGTGAAACAAGAACCAGCCGCTGAACAGTCCATAGGCAGCGCAGAGAGTAGGTCCTGTTGAATCCTAGTTATTTTGCTGATGAAAAGAGTGGACAAATCTTCGCACCATTGCGCAGAGGAAGGGAGAATAGCAGCGTCAGCAACAGGGGATACAAAACTTTTAACAATAGAGAAAATCTCTCTACTATTATTTTCTACTTTAGCAATACGCCCTGCGTAGTAATTCCCTTACTCTTTTTGGGCTGTGCGCAGGACGGACTTAGACTCTGAACTATACCCACATCTCCACGCTCGTTCCAGCTTTTTACAACCTAGTTTCCGCTCCCTTAGCTCAGGGGAGAACCAGGGTTGGGAGGGAGTGTGTCGGAGTCTAGACACGGTAGTACGTTTAGTGGATACATTAGCCGCCTGCAGCACCCACACATCGAACCCGCTGACCGCTTCATCCATTACAGCAGTGAGCTTCGGACGGGCTCTAGATAGAGCCTTGCTGAACTCGGGCAGGTTGACCTTTTGGGTGTGGCTCGTGGGGGGTGTGGGAGCTGCTCGACCAACCTCCACCATCTCCCACGCGAACCTGACCAGGTCATGATCAGACCACGTTACATTTTCTACGCTCACAGTCTTAATGGGAAAGTTAGAGCAGACCAAGTCAAGAAGGTGACCTCCAACATGAGTCGGAGAGGTCACCCATTGCTTAAGCTGTGCAAGGTCGAGGACTTCCCCCAGCCGGCGGGCTTCAGGAGAGTCAAGGGCATCAGCATGAATATTTAGGTCGCCGACCAAAAGAAATTTTGGAAAACTTAATGCCCGCGGCACTATATATTCCTCTAAAGAATTAATAAAATGACTAGCCTGGCCCGGGGGCCTGTAAATCAAAGACCCCCCTAAGGTGAAATGAGGGGAGATAATAAGGGAAAAGTGGAGAACCTCGCCCTCAACATCCGCAGCGGGTTGCTCAGAGGCGAAGCGCCACCCCTCCTTATAAATAACGGCTAAGCCGCCCCCTCTGCCCAAAGGCCTGTCTACCCTGGCAATTTAAAACCTCTGGGGACAGCAAGTTCCACACTTGGGGCGGACGAGCTGGTCATCCACGTCTCCGTTATGAACAGCGCCTCCAGCTGGCCATCCACCAGTAATTCAAAAATATCAGCGGCATGTTTCACAACGGGTCTGGCATTAATCAGCCCAGCCCTAATGATCGCAAAACCGGTGTCACCGACTAATCGCGGGGGTAAGGGTGGCCGGGGAAGAAAGCCACAACTGGGGCACTTCACCATGGCACAGTCCTGACCCGCGCGCAGGCAAGTCCTCCTTCTAATGGGCAGAGCAAGACTCAGGAGGTCATGGCGAGAATACCTGATCTTATCTGAGCTGGCCGAACCCGGAGGTAGTCGGGCAGAGTGGCTGGCCCTGGGCCCATCCAGGGCACGGACGGGCACAGACGGGCCCTTCTTTGGCGCTCCTTCGGCGCGCAGACGGCGTGCCCGCTGCGCGCCGCCGCTGCGCGTCCGATGAGGCATCGCTATTTGAGGCCCAAGCCCCTCCCCGAGCTGGACCGCTAACTCGAGACCAGCCGGGGTCCGGGACTAACCAAAGATGGCGCCCGACCTGGCCCTCCACAGCAATCGGCACTAGTAAGCTGCGGTGGAACGGGGCACAGGGAGACCGGGAGGCAGCGCACAGGGAATATAAAAGGTACAATTTAAAATACAACACACAGCACAATTCTCAAATCAATTGGGTGTAAAATGAAGTATTAAAAATTATCAGTGAAAACAATGCAGCGTGGAGCAAGTAAGCAGAAGAGAAATTCTCGCAATCTGCTCGCCTTTCCCAAACAAACTCTCAAGGTGCTGCCACCACCCTGATTATTCGCGCCGGCCCGCAAATTATGATCCTATTTGAGGCCCAAGCCCCTCCCCGAGCTGGACTGCTAACTCTAGACCAGCCGGGGTCCGGGACTCACCAAAGATGGCGCCCGACCTGGCCCTCCACAGCAATCGGCACTAGTAAGCCGCGGTGGAACGGGGCACAGGGAGACCGGGAGGCAGCGCGCTGGGAATATAAAAGGTACAATTTAAAATACAACACACAACACAATTCTCAAATCAATTGGGTGTAAAATGAAGTATTAAAAATTATCAGTGAAAGCAATGCAGCGCGGAGCAAGTAAGCAGAAGAGAAATTCTCGCAGTCTGCTCGCCTTTCCCAAACAAACTCTCAAGGTGCTGCCACCACCCTGATTACTTCCAAAAAGATGAAAACAACACGGTAAAAAAAAAACACCCGCCCACCGCCGCAATGACGTGCTAAAAGGGGCCGGATGAGAAAAATTCGCCGGAACGCCCACGAGTCGCCTCGCAGAATGACGGATGCCTCTCTCTTCCAATGGCTAGCCTCCATTTATGGAGCTAGCCAATGGAAGACAGAGGCAGGACAAAGCCCACATACTGTAAAACAAAAGATTTCGCCTGCGCGAAACGCTGCTGCGCAGCTTTCGACAGGCGAAACCTAAAAAGGTAGTTTCAACAAATATCTACCATAAATTTAGTGTGGTCAACATGTTCCAGCAGAAAGATAGGACACCATTGTCCTCTGCCTTCGTCGGTACCTTAATATATAATTGCTACTGCAATAAGTGAAAATAAACAGAAATTGATCAAGTCAATAAACCATATCACCTGAGATCCTAGGTAACTGGTCACTCCTCCTGTGTGTGGATTTCTCAACCACTGTTATAACATGATGTTGGTTCCATGTCATAGAAAAGAAAAAAGAACAAGCATTTGCAATGCAATGGTCTCGGCATCATTATAGGTAGAGCTATTGGCATTGCTCATGACATTTCTTTTTTTTTCTTTAAATCATAAATAAATGGCATTGTCATTTACATTGCCAATACACAGCACTCTGCACTCAACAGCACACACCACTCTGCACCTGCACTCACTGCTCTGCACACTCACTCTGCACTCACTCCTGTGCACTCACTCCTGTGCACTCACTACTGTGCACTCACTATTCTGCATTCTGCACACTTACTCTGCACTCACTACTCTGTACTCACTACTCTGCACTCACTACTCACTACTCTGCACTCACTACTCACTACTCTGCACTCACTACTCTGCACTCTGCACTCACTACTCTGCACTCACTACTCTGCACTCACTACTCTGCACTCATTACTCACTACTCTGCACTCACTACTCACTACTCTGCACTCACTACTCACTACTCTGCACTCACTACTCACTACTCTGCACTCACTACTCTGCACTCACTACTCACTACTCTACACTCACTACTCACTACTCTGCACTCACTACTCACTACTCTGCACTCACTACTCTGCACTCACTACTCTGCACTCGCTACTCACTACTCTGCACTCACTAATCTGCACTCACTACTCTGCACTCACTACTCACTACTCTGCACTCACTACTCTGCACTCACTACTCACTACTCTGCACTCACTACTCTGCACTCACTACTCTGCACTCACTACTCTGCACTCACTACTCTGCACTACTCTGCACTCACTACTCTGCACTCACTACTCTGCACTCACTACTCTGCACTCACTACTCTGCACTCACTATTCTGCACTTTGCACACTATGCACTCACTACTCTGCACTGTAAGTTTACGTTTTAGGAGAGAATTATTCTGTCCTGCAATTTCTTGGAAAACAGCAGTGTTTACAAAAGCTTGTCAGTGAAAAAGCGGTCCGTTTGTTGGTTATCATAGTTCTGTAGCCTGTGCTCCCAGCCAAAACCAGCCTAGCAACTCAGAGGTGAAAAACAAAGGAAGCCGACCACCTCCGACCCAGACAAAACAAGATAGGGACTCAAGCACTGGCACACACTAAACATAAAATCACACAGTGAGGGCATGCCAGGAGCTAGGCGAACCGGCGCGACTGCGAAATAGTTTACAAACCTAAAATCTGCCCACTTCATGACCCTATCGGTTCCCACAGAATGGCGCCTGCATCCTATTTTCATGTCAAAAACAAATACTTCGCAATGTCACGCTTTTTGGCTCTCATTTTGAGGAGAATGCCCGGCCTACTTTCGGATGTCGAACTGCACCGACGAGTCATGTCCCTTGCGGTAAAATAGATTAGGGAGCCATTAGGGTCATGCAGGGCGCCATAGAGCTTTCATCACCGCCACAGAAATTCACCTAGGCCGGTTTAAATTGCGTTGCGCAATATACCACTCTAATCGGAGACCGGTAACACATCACTAGTGTCTCACCCAGCTTTCACGAAGCCTCAAATATTTGTGTCTCCTTGGAAACCGATACCTAAAATGAATGTTCTGTAAAGCCACCAGGTGGAGGGGGTGGGGGATGGGCGTCAGTCAGGCAGCTATGCCTCTGAACAGAGCAGTGTCTGCAGACTTAGAGGGAAACGACTTGTTAAGCTGCGGCTGTGGTTATGTCCAATTTTAGTGTTTCTAATGTCGTAAAATGGCGTGCTGTCTTTACACACACAACAGCAGAGTGCATTTTACCCATAAAAAAGGCAGCTGCTCCCGAGGAGTGCTCAAGGCGAGAACTTCCCCAGAAAAGGAGAAAACGCCCTCAGTACAAGACAGTGAAGAGTGTTGGCAACACATAATCAAAGCATGCAGCATTCCTGTAATAAACCATTCTTTGGCCTGCAGCCCCAACGGACTAACTAATTGATGCATTAATTTGTGAATAGCCGGTTATCTACAACCCCTGTAATAGCGCTCATAGTGTGCACTTAACTTTCATTGCAACTCGTCGCAAGCTCACGTGCACTCTCGAGGGGGGTGGAGTAACTCCCACTGCCCCCGGAATTCCGCCGCGGCCGCACCGGAAGTCAGGCGATGTCGCCTGTGACGGGGGCGGAGCCGCGTCCGGACCGGAAGAGGAGGCAGGCGGAGGAAATGCGTCGAGCGGCCCGGGGCTCCTGCGAGCGTGGAGAGCCCCGGGGCCGACAACAGGACGTTGCACACGTGTTGAGTCCCGGGAAAGGAGCTACCAAGAGCCGCAGCGTCAACTATCCCTGCCCGTGCGGAGAGCGGAGTCCCCCAGATTGCCACAGTAAGTTAAAGGGGAGAGGGGAGGGGGGGCCGGTGCACGTGTGTGTGTGTGTGTGTGTGTGTGTGTGTGCGCGCGTGTGTGTATGAGTGGGAGGTTCTGTATGTATGTGCGTGCGTGTGCGCTTCTGTGTGTGTTTCTATGTATGCGCATGCGTGTGTTGTGTGGGAGCTTCGTGCAGCGCTCGTACTTATGCGCGTGCCAGTGTAGAAACGCCTGCGCGCGGCCAGGAGTGTCTCCTGGGAAGCACACTCGCTGACAAAAGATCTCGGCGGAGACGCGCTTCCGCGCGGCTAGCCGAGACCTAAAAAGCAGAGCACATTGGTGTCTATATGTATCGACATCCTAACTCTGGTACAATCACCATTCTGCATGTATTATCCCATGATTAACAGCCAACCAAATAGAGATATGTGGCTGGTCCTGCTTGCCTAGTACACAAGTTTATTTGTGTTAGACCCGTGGACACTCTGTCTTTACTACATTGATTGTTGGGGGCTGTGTCCTCGCTAGGTCCATAAATATGCCCTAGGACCCTTCTTTATTGGATTGTTTTCATGTTCGTGTGCAGCCAAGGCTGCGGGTCCCTTTTTTTAAATAACCTTCTGAAACAGTGAGGTTCAGCACCGTATGTCTCATAGGGTGTAGCTCTCCTTGTGTATCGTGCATTTTGTCGTGGAATTGTACCTTTCCCACTTGTAAGTCATTGTCTCTGCACATAGCTGCCAAGATTTCAGATTGCCATGTGTGACATTTTAAAAATTTGAGTGAAATTTTGAGTGACATTTCAACGACTATGTGTGACAATTTCTCGCGAGCAAAAATCATGCAATGAAGTTGAGTGAAACTTCTAAATATCAGAAATTACAGCCATTTGAGCAACAAGAAACTCCAAGAACTTCTTTAAACTGTTGCAGAGCACCAGAAATGGAAGGACACCAACCCTATTGCTCCCTCCTGTTACCGGACTGTACTGTAAAAAATTCATAACCATGAAGCCCTCATGAGTTGAACGCTAGGGCAGGCTTTAGGTCACCAATTCAAAGTCTTTCACAACCTATCTACACCTAAACATCCAATATTAAACATCTGACACCAGCTCCGTGCCTATCACTGCAAACCCAAGCCCACCAGAACACAGTTCCCAAGGAAACCTTTCCCTGTCACTGTTGTAACCGGCATCACCTGTTCTACCAAGGCTTTTTGACTCATGGCCTCATATAACCTTAAAGTAGGCAATGGGAGCAACAGAACAAGAGTATGAGAGAAAAAAGGAGAGGTGTGAGAGAAGAGGGCATTCTAACACGGAAGGGAAAAAGCCTAAATTAGTTTAAAAAGGGGGTGGGGGCAGTATAAAGGGTGAAGAAATTGAGGGATAAAGGAAGATGCTACCAGAATACACAGAAGAAGTGCGTATGTGAAAAGAAAAAGGAGTAAAAACAACTTAGGTAAACGTCACAGGTGAGTCATGTGCCCTACCCTAGCTAATAAATCCCTCTCTTGTCAAAAGTAACTGATTTTGATCACTGTGCCGAAGTACCGTATTGAGAGTAGGACTAAGAGAAAGGATGGGCATGATGGAAACTCTTTAAGAAGGCCGGGCGAGAATGGAAAGTCTTTAATACATCACTTGCTTCCGGTTTCAAAGTCTGTAGAACGTGCTGTTTTTTAGAGTGAGATGTTTGTACCATCTTGACAGCCTTGCTCATAATTGCTAATATAGATTTTGCTACCTAAACCTTACACCTGCATCAGTCAGTGCTACCTCATTAAGCACAGGGTGTCTTTCGTTTCCACATTTAGTTGCCACACTTACTTTTATCTCTTGCTGTGTAGTACCTGTAATTTTGCAAGCATGATGCATGTGCAATACATACTGACATCGGCGTGGACTTTAAATCACTTACCTAGAAGAGTGCAGAGACTGATAGATACGACCCGACTGGTCACTCACTGCACTGCTGCCCAGCCACGATATGCACTCTGCCTGTGTCTTCTGCTTCATCCAGCCTGCTCAGTGCCGGCCACTCGCAAGTCGTCCTGGGCCGCTCCGCCCCCCCAGGCGCAGCCACTCCGGTCTCGCTGGCCAGCTGAGCTCAGCTGACTCACTGACTTTCAGTGTCTGCACCCATTCCTGTCTGGGGTAGACGGGCTTACTTTTCAGGTGTTCTGCTGATGTCTGTTCTATTAAAAGCACAATTAGTTAAGTGTCAAGTCTTTCTAAAGTCGCTCCAAAGCACGCCATTGTAAAAGCATCTTCGAACCGCAATTTTCAAAGCTGAGAATGGAGGATTGAATATCGTAATTTCCGCTCAAACATTGCCTCTATATTAGCACAAGGCACCAATGGACCCTTAGATAAAATAGCTAAAGATACGTCGTATCTTTGAAACTCACGGCAGTAATCTGTGCGGCACAACTAGCGGCTACATCACCAAAATGAATGATCATCGAACGTCAGAGATGGGCGGACAGTTTGACATACTTACTGTAGCCATAGTCGCATTCACCGCGCCTCAGCTACCAGGTGAGGTGCTGCAGTGGTTTGCGCGGCCCGGCCATCAGATTCTCGAGTCTTGTATTGCACACCACTGACTCTTATGAGTCCCCCGCCGTTCTGCCTACTTCCTCCCGAGCAAGCAGCAAGTCTCTTGGGTCTCTCGTAGCACCAGAGAGCCTGTGGCCAAGCGCCGTTGGCGGCACGCTCTGGCAGGTGGCAAAATGCGTGACAATGCATTTCAGTGCGGTGATGCGGATTACTGCCCTGAAATGCGTGAGCGTCACGGCTGATGTGTGATACTTGGCAGGACTGTCTGCGCAATAGCTGAGAATTGGGGATTAACCTTTGATGACAACGAAGTACAATCTATACTGTTGGATAATCCCAGTATATTGGGCACTATACCTTTAGTGATTTGTAGCAATGAGGACGAATGGGCTAAGGTCCTTGGCCTCAAAAAATATCACTCACGGACATCAATTCATGGGGCTATCCTGGCCGAATATTTACGGGGCAATTGTGCCCCAACAGGGCTGATAGTAACAAATGCTCCTAGGTTTTTCTTGAATGACAAGGAGTTTCTCAAGGATTGGTCCCTAATAGCCTGGTGATGCACAAGAGACTGGCTTATCTTGTTAATAAAAACTGCAAAAAAGAGTGGCCGATACCATCCTTGTTGAGATTCAAGTACTTGAATCACAAATAAAGACTACATAACCAGCACTCTGTTCAAGAAAAGCCAGGAGAAGACTAACAAGAACAATAAAGAGTTTAAAGACTCCATTTTATTTGCCAAAATAGAGAAGTTTAAAAAAGACCTAGCAAGGTTCTCTGTTGAGAAAATGTATCCTTAAACGAGTGAGTCATATGTACCACAGGAGTTCAACAGAAAAGGACGCAGAGGAGGGTCGACATATGGCACTTCTAGTTCTGACGATATTTCCAGCGACTCAGACTCCTCTATTAAAAATAATACATCTACAAGAGGTCGAGGTAGAGGAAACCAACAGAAATGGAGAGGTGGGAATCAAAATCCGAATCAATTCCCCCATGGGGTTATGGTGGTCCGGCTTTCCACAACAAATGGGTCCTTTTGGCCCACAACAATTTCCAACAAACTTTATTATTGGCCGGGGTCGCTCGAGAGGCAGGAGACGGGGACAACAGGCACAAGTCCACTGGAGCCCCCTACCGCTATCGATAGATCTCAGGAGCGGAAGGAAGAAACCCCTAGAACAACCAGGGACCAGTGCTGGGACAGCCTGGTGATTAATTTGAGCTCCAGAATACTAACAGAGAGTGAAGAGGCTGTTTTAAACAGAGGCCTAGGGTTTGTAGCCCCACACGGAGGAGATCCCTTTCAAACTCACATTGAGATGGCCAAATTCTTTCGTAAAATCAGATTACATTTTTTCTTTGCAAAACATGACCGAGATGAGATGGAGACAACAGACAACAATACTGGCCTCAAAAAACCAACAACTTTTAATCCGCCTATAAAAGGAATGCCTGCCAAGGTTTTGGCATTTGAACAAGCAGTGGAGAAAGACATTGCTACATTGCATCAAAAAGAAGATAATTCCTTTGTTAACCTACCAAAAATATAACAGCAAGCTCTCCATAGCCTGACGTCTGATGAAGAGTTAATTATCAAACCATCCGATAAAGGCGGTGTGATTGTTCTACTAGACACCTCTACCTATCGGGCAGAGTGTCTCAGACAACTTCAAGACGGCAATGCCTATCGACCTCTTGCTGTCGACCCAACAGAGAGAATAAGGACCACCATCATTCACATGGTTGAAGAAGCACTGGCAGAAGGTTCGATCACACCACAAGAGGCAGGCTTCTTACGCACTGATTTTCCCATTATGCCATATTTCTATGACTTGCCCAAGGTTCAAGGCACAGAGACCTCCGCCTGGGTGCCCTATCATCTCAGGGATAGGGTCGATTCTAGAACCCTTGTCTACCTTTGTAGACTATTTTTTGCGCCCCATGGTTAAGGAGATGCCAACCTTCCTACAAGACACCAAAGATGTTCTTTGTCTGCTACCTGATATTGAGTTTGACACCACAACTGACCATCTGGTGTCATTGACGTGGAATCATTATATACCTCCATCCCTCAGGATGCCACCTTAGAGGTGATTGCCAATTTGTTGACAGAGAGGAATCTTGATTCTATTACTCCTGTTCAGTTCATAATGGCTTGCGCCAGCCTTGCCATGAAAGAGAACTTTTTTCGTTTTGAGGGCACGATCTATTTGCAGACGTCCGGCATGAGTTTGGGAAGCATTTTCGCTCCAAGTCTAGCGAACCTTTATGTCCACAGCTTTGAGCAGGAACATATTCTTACATTTACGAATTCCTATCGAGACTCAATAAGATTGTGGAAACGCTGTATCGATGATATTCTCGTCATCTGGAAACATCGATAACCTTCATCTTTTTCTACAATGGCTCAATAGCAGAAATGAGTTTCTGCGATTCACATTGGAACATAACAAACACCAGTTGGCATTTTTGGATCTGTTGATATTGGCTACTCCATCAGGCCTTATGTCAGAATTGTACAGAAAACCCATTGCACGCAATTCATTGTTGTGGTATGACAGCTGCCATCCCAGGTCTCTAAGAATTAACCTTCCGTATGGACAGTTTCTGAGAATCCAAAGAAATTGTTCTACGAAAGAAGGTTTTAGAGAGCACTCTTACACTTTGGCCGAACAGCTAAAATCGATGAAATACCCTAAGAAACTAGTGCGCCAATCACTGAAACATGCTTCTAATAACAACAGAGAAGCACTGTTGGAACCGACAATACCAAAAGAGGAAATTCAAAGATTAACTTTTGTGAACACCTTTAGTACAATGTCAAATGACATACAGAAAGTCGTTAGAAAACATTGGTCGATCCTGAACACGGGACAGGAGCCCATACAGTTCCCTCTCTTTGCTTTTAAACGTGGTACTAACTTGAAAGATCAATTGGTGCACACACGACCCAAGAACAAAACACAACTTGCTGTTGGCACACTATGGGATCTACAAGCTGTTCAAGGGCACCATCCATGTGGTACATGTGCAGCTTGTCCTCAAACACGGAAATCAATGACGATAGATATAGGCACTGGTCGTCCATGGCAACAAAACAAGTTCACCAATTGTAACAGTGAAAAGTTGATATACATGATTACTTGCCCATGCCTGTTAAGATACATAGGCATGACGACATGCAAAATCAAATTACGTATCTCTGAGCACAAGAGCACCGTACGTTATAGAAAACAAGCAACAAGTATAACGAGCCATTTCCTAGAAGCTAAACATGTTCCGACTGACTTTGAGTGGACGGTTTTAGAGCAACCGTTCATCCCAGACCATGTAACAGGTATTTATAAATATCTACTGATCAGGGAACAGAGATGGGTGCTCAGGCTCGGAACTGACAAGAATGGCTTAAATGATAAAATCCCTTGGATGTCACTGTAAGTCTGGGCATCAACTCCCATTTCTTATCTTGACACTAATTCCTCATAAGAATGTTCTGTTGTTGTTCTTGCAACACATACATGAAAACAACTAAACTCTACCATAAGACAGAGCACGCACTTCCTACACAGCCTTTCAGAGACCAACGATACACATAGGAAGTACAGAATAGTAATAGGATATGACATCTACCAATCTACTCGTTAACTGTTCAACTTACGTTTTTGCCCTCTTCTTTGTCTATTATAATCCTACATTAAGACTCACTATGAATATTTAAAATAGCCACTTCATCCTAACACCGTCAAAATGTAATTGACGGAAGGCTCACACACGTAGGTTTTAACATGTGTTTGTTTAAATACTTGAATTACCAACTACGTATTTATCAACTTACGTGTAGATATAATATTGCTACAAGTTCGTCGTCATGTTTGCTGTATCACTGTCAATAAAGTTTCTTTGACTGACAGTGGATGCACGGACAGACATGAATGCTTTTAGCTATATGTCTGCCCTTTATTAGCATTTAACAATATTGGATAAGAAATGTCTGCGATATGTATATTCCCTATATCACACTCAAGCAGAGCTTATAACAACGATGTTTCCTTAAAATGTAGTCACGATCGGCATGTAACAATATCAGTAAAAACTACATTTCCCATTTTCAATAAAGTTTCATTGACTGACAGTGTATGCACGGACAAACACGAAGGCTTCTAGCTATAATGTCAGCCCATTATTAGCAATTAACAATTTTGGATAAGAAATGTCCACTATATTTATATTGATCCAGCGGGCCAAGAAAAATTCAGTCTCATATGTACAACTCTACACCACGATACTCACCATAATTTATAAATTTATCACAAGGCCCATACATTTTTTTTTTTTGAAAACCTTTATTAGTCTTGCAATCAATTACAGGTACGGGTACGTCAGTTAACGTGAGGGCCACCGAAACCTAAAATGCATTATCTCTGGCCTCGTCTATCAACAGAACCACCAAATGACCCCTTGACAATCGATATACAGTACTTTTTGAAGGATCTGGAGGATCCAAGCCAATCGGGCCCGAACAACACCAAGAAAAAGTTCAGCAGTTCGAGTCCATCAGGACGCATGTAGCTGAAATCCAAGGGCGTCGGTACCAAGCCCGCGAGTGTCACAAAGTTCAAGCACAGTAATACCATCCATGAAGGGGAAATCTCACAGGCCGGCAAGTGCCGCAGTGTTGTCGGAACGGCCCGAGAAGAAGAACAGCATTGCGTCTCTAGATTCAGGCCAAGCACGCGTCCCAAAGAGTCACTCATGCACACAGCCGCACTGTCCAGGAAGGACGAAGGAATCAGGGCCCTCAGCAGTTCCCAAGACCCGGGCAAGGCCAAAGTCCTCCCCAAGGAAGTAGATTTGGGCACGCCGGCACTCATTTGGAATCGGACCACGTCCCCACAGGGCGGTGAAACAGCAATGGCGGCCATTCTTCGATCCAGTTCACAGGCATTGCAAATCAGAGTCTCGCGTAGATCCGTTAGGGCGGCCAAGACATCTTTGGGTGTGGGCTCCATAGTGCGCTGCCAGCACCCCAGCTCCGCGCCTACGGCAGCTGTCCGACCGGGACAGGATCCGTGAGGGAGGGTGTCAGCAGCCATCTTTGTCAGTTCGGCCCCGTCCCTCTACACCTCACTGTAGGGACCGGCCTCGGCACAGGGCGCCACCAAATGTACGCCCGGAGCACAAAGTGGTGAGGTGGGTCCCCCAGGGAGAGTCACCAAAAGGCTAAACAAAAGACCCTACCACTCCCTGGGGGATGCCCGCCTGTCTCGGGGGCGATCCTTGGTTATGTCCGGGCGCGGAGTCCGAAGAGGAGGGCCAAGAGCCACACACCCCCCTCGACTCCAGTATGCCTCGCAGGCCCCCAAGGCTCTTCGAGAAGGGACCGGGCCGTCAGCGGCACTTCAAGACAATGGCACCCTCCGACCGACTCCCCACCACCAGAGGCGGCGGCTGTTGTTGCAGTCGCGGCCGGCTGCCAGTTGCAATCGACACCCCGGCTTCGTCACCGCAAGGGCCGCAGAGCAGTGGATGGGAAATTCTCCGGATTCACAGCACGCAGGAGTCTCAGGAGCAGGTGGTAAGTGAACGCTCTCCTTCTTTTATCCAAATACACCTTCTTAGTTCAGAACGAACAGCAGGATGGGCTTGCAGGGCGAGAGGGCTCACGGAGCCGAGCGGCTATGCGACCATTTCGGATGCTGACTTGGCTCCTCCTCCCACTAGGCCCATAAATGACTGAGACATAATTTGACCAACTGAATCATATGACCTAATTAATCATAAACACATTTTTACTTTTAATTAAGTAAATACCAAAGGCAATGGATTAACTAATGGTAACTCAAAGAAACAAACAAGACCAGCTTGTCATTTCAAAATCTATTTTATTAACTTTATTATAAAGCAGAATGCATTTTTAAGCGTAAACTCTTTTATTAAGCAACATTATTTATTAGAAAGGCACATTAGACTGACAGTTCAAATTCAAACCAGCATGATTAAATGCTCAAACATTTAGGAAAATTCTTTAAACCCTATTTCCCTAACTTAGCTAAAGGGAAAACCTAAGAGAAAAAGTAAAGTCTCAATGGATCTTATGTGAAACGAAAGTCCAACAGCATCTCTGGATCACAGGAATGAAAGAACGAACAGTGCTCTTAGCAAAGGGGCAATTTTTATACCTTTTTCCTATCTAAAACTAACTAAAAGAATACAAATGTTCGAGCAAGACAAAACACGATTGGTCCAGGACATCATCCGATGAAGTCATACGACTCTCGCATAGCAAAAGTCACGTTTCTTCAAGAGCGGCATTGTTCATAGTCTATGCGTGTCACAGGCTTCCCGTGAGTTGCAACATTAGGCAAATTATTTCCTCTGCCCAAGCCTTTCCGCCGCTTAATATCCTGTCCTTGATCATGGAAGCTGAATCAAATGTCCTTAGCTTCAACACGGCCTTGTTTACGAGCCTCTTTCAAAGAATTATTGTAGAAAAATATTTCCACGTTCAAACGTTGCTGTGCAAGGCCCAACTTTTGACAGAACTCCGGACATCCATTTTAGAAATAGGCTACAGGCCTCTTTTAGCATGAGTCTAGTATGCAAGGAAACACAAGACAATAATTAATTCAAGAAATTATAATTATTCTGTTACCCACTCCCTTTACTAAAATTAACCCATTAGACTATGTTACCTAGCTTTGCATACAAAAGATAAACAAAACACAAACACATGAGACGACATAACATAAACAAAAGCACATTTTTAAAGAATGCACATGCTATTATTTAAAACAGGCGCAGTTAATGTACAACAAAACGAAAGACAAAGTAAATGTATTATTTAGAGCAGAATGACGAACATGACAAGAGCACAAATGATTAAACCCGCGTGTTCATGTAGGTGCACATTATTCTAGGTTGTGTCAGTACAAAAACGTGCAAATCATGCAACACTAGTAAATTAAAATTATGAGAGTTTCATCACTGCGTACTTTAATTCAGAATTTATTCTGAAAGTTCGCTCCATCAACTCCCTCATCTGGTGATTTTAAAATCACCAAATAAACCCAAAATGTATACTAAATGTTACTTTTTAGTAATTTTATATAATGATCTCTCTCTGTATTAGTAAATCTAAACTCCTGTTTCATCAGTCTGTCTGGAACTCTCATTTTGAGCCCTGCGAAATTCATCCATTTCTATCTCCTTCTCCTGAGCTTTTCTGAGTTTATAAATCCTCTTTTTTTCCCTCACATGCTTCTTTCTCTTGTGAATCATGCAACTGATTTTTAAAAAAAGTGTCACTATAACAATGACTATTACAAGGTAAAGCACTTTGCCAATGACTGAACTGCCAATGTCTGCAAACCACTCTTTGATTGCCCCAAATCTTTTTGCCAAACGTTCAGAAAAACTATCACTTTCCATGGGTTCTATTTCTGAGTGAAATTCTGTAATATTCTTGATTAATAATTCTATGTTCAGACTCTTATCCGGGATATATGCAGCAATGCTGAACATGCAAAATCCCACAGACTCCTCCCTCTTTTGCTAGAAGGATGTCTAACGCAAGCCGGTTTTGCATAACCATGCTTCTGGTAGCAATGAGTTCTGTATTGACCAACTGGAAACCACCTACAGTATCAGTGGACAACCTGTCAACAACTGTGGAAACCTTTCTGATTTTAATCGCATTCAGGGTAATTCCTACCATAGGAATTATTGCACCAAATATATCTCCCATGATTTCTGAAAAACTTTCTCTTTTAAATCTATTCAGGTGTTTGCCAATTTCAAATGATCCTTCTCCATTTCTGTCAACATGAAAAATCTTAGGAAAGACAAGACCAAGGTAACATGTACCATACCAATGGTCAGGAAGACTGAAATATGCTTTGTTTCCACAAACAAAATAAATTCCTGGGAGAATTGGGTCTTTACCACCTTTAAATCCCCATCCCCCTACAATTCGATAGGTATCCTCACACTGGCTTGCACCGACAAAATAATTGTCGTAAAGCGTGTTATCTCTTCTAATGCAAAGCTTTCCAGCAACTGGTTCATCTATGTGAATAGCAGCATATCTATTTTCACCATTAAGCTTCTCATCCTCGATTTGCCAAAACTTGGATTTAGTTTGTTTCAGCATTTCATTCCTTTTTATAAATTGCTCTCCTCTCCTCAACCTGATCAAGGAAAGATCTTTCTTCATCCCTCATTTTGCAAGTTAAATTATTCTTGTAAGCGTACTCGTAGGTGAGTTCATTTGTCACCAGGAAGAATTCCCTCATCAGCTTAGCAGGCCTAACTTTGTTAACACTATGCACAATTTTTAAGTTAGCAAAAATCTCATCAAAATCTGAATAATAGTATTCCAGTCGGCCTGTTTGACAGAACAAGCTTGATATAACACTGCATGTTATTCCATAAGTAAGGGGAAGCATATTATACTTGACCCCTTCAGAAACTGAAGTAGGAAGCTTAACACACACATAACAATCCTTAACATCCATGACTCTAACATACTCCGATAGGAGTCTGGAAAAAGAACTAGTAGAAAAATCTCCAACAGATCTGTCCTGATGGATATCTGGTTTATGCTCAATAACTCTATTAGTTTTGCCTGCAACATCATGATCAACTTGTTTAGATTCAGCTTTGCTTGTCATATTTATCTTGTAATCCTCTCTATTAATGCCAAAAGGAAAGATGACTGCTAAAACTAACCAAACTAGAATAATTAAAATCACACAAATAGAAGACATTTTACAACATCTTCTAAGAATTGCACACCTAGAATTATCAATATTAGGCGTTTTACTCGGCTCAAACTAAACAACAACAACAATTTAAAACGTGAAATTAATAATTTGAAAAATTAGTATATGTAATAAACTACACACCCTCCTCTTTAAAAAGTTTTTTTTAGTAACCCTCTAATAGCTTTTCTTCGACCTTGCGTCCATAAAAAGTATTCAGCTAACACAATTTCTTCGACCTTGTGTCACCTAACACAATTTCTTCAGCCTTATGCCAAAAGCAAACCTCAACTTAAAGAAAACTAAACCTTAATCATTGTCACTATTTTCTTCCAAATCTTCCTGACTGCTACTGCTAACCTCAACTACTGGTGGTATGATTATATAGGCCCACTCTGGAGACTTGTACTTTTGATTAGGCTTCAATGGTCTTTTACTTTTTCTATTAATTACTTCAATTTTCTTTCCAACTTGTTCTTTTTTGTCTGATTTACTCTTTTGACTAGATATTTCGTTGACCTGTTCTTTCGATCTGTTGACTAGTTTGAATTTCAAGTCTTCTTTTGGCCAGATATCACCTTTTCTCAAAAGTTTCTTTTTAGGCTCAATATCATTACATTCAGCTTTCCAAGCTCTTTTTCTGAATCTTCTTATTTCAGACTCTTCATCACTATCATCCGAATCAGTTTCAGAGATTTCAATACTGTATCTAGGAACTTCTTTACTCAGCAGCTACACTCTGTTAGGAACAACATCTCTGTAGCTGGTACTTGGCAATTCGTCCTCTTCTGGAATTACTTCTAACTTCCCAGTTTCTGATTTCCCGTTCCTGCTTTCAGAGCTTCCATTCTGCTTTTCAATACTCTCCTGGTCTTGAATCTCTTCTGACACAGTTTCTTTTTCAGTCCTTTTTTCTAGAGCATCTTCATCATTCTCTGAATCAACAACAACGATGTCTAGATCTTTTTCATTTGATGCTTGTTTTGGTTCTGAGTTTTCCAGATGTCGACTTCTCTGTCGATCTTCAGAATCTGGATTTTCAGGTTCTTCTTCTTCTTCTTCTGAATCTGCTGTAGTCTCGTCACTATCTTCGTCAGGGTTATCAGGTGCAGGTACACGAATGGTATGACTTCCATGCACCCACCTTTTTAGACCGCTGCACTTAACAGCATTTGTTGTGACTAAAATCACTTGCCTTGCTTTCTGCCACCTGGGTACCAAACAGTTCCTTCTCCGATGAACTTTTGTTCTGACCCAATCTCCTGGCAATAGATCATGAGCCTGCTTCTTTTCTTTTGAAATCACATCTGTTCCCACCTGATGGAATACAGAAGTTACTACATCAGAGAGCTGCTTACAGTAGTCTAAGATTGCACTGTCATTTATTGCTAACAACTTTCCAACTGGAACATAGGCCTGTCTCATTACCCTTCCCATGAGAATGTCATGAGGGCTAGGACCTGTTCTTTTATCTGGAGTACTTCTCAAAGACATCAAGACAAGTGGAAGTGCATCAGTCCATGTTATTCCTGTAGCTAAACACATTTTTGAAATTCTGTTTTTGATTGTGCCATTAATTTGCTCTACGACACCTGATGCTTCTGGTCTGTAAGCACAGTGTAGCTTTTGTTTAATCCCAAATGCTTCACAAATTAATTCAATCAGTCTGTTTTCAAAATGTGTGCCACAATCACTTTCAATAGTTACTGGAAAACCATATCTAGGTATGATCTCCCTTAAAAGCAATTTTGCCACAGTAATTGAATCATTGTGACGCGTTGGGAACGCTTCCACCCATCTTGAAAACAAACAGACAATAACTAAAACGTATCTAAGTTTGTTATGTGGTGGCATGTCAATGAAATCCATTTGCAGTCTAATAAAAGGACCACACTCCCGTCCTATGGTTCCCATGCTTGTAACTGTTTTTCTGTTTGGATTGATTTGCTGGCAGATCGAACAACGTTGGCAAAGCCACTCTGCAATAACCCTAAATTTTGGATTATACCAAGTCTCCCTGAACTGTCTGATCATTGTGTCTCTTCCTAAGTGACCTGGTCCATGGTACATCCGTGCCATGTCAGCAATCATGCAATTAGGCATAACAGGTCTTTCATCGTTGTAAACCCAAATTCCATCTTCCTCTTGCTGTCTACAACCTTCTTTGAGCCATGTGTTTTTCTCCTCATCATTTGCCTCATCTTGTAAGTCTTTTACTCCCTGCCATGTTTCTACCACAGATATTAGCACGAGAGAGTTCATTATATGTTCATTGTCCTTCTCCCGATTGAGTGAAAGATTATTCTTAGCACAGTATCGTGCAGTTTCATCTGCAAAGGCATTTCCTTTAGTTATGTAATCTTGTCCCTTTTTATGCGCACTGCATTTAACCACAGCTATTTTTTCTGTTAACTGAATGCCATCGATCAGTCTTTTGATTAATTTTGCATTCCTGATTGGAGTTCCTGCAGAGGTTAAATAACCTCTCTGAGACCAGAGCTGACCATAATCATGGACTACGCCATATCCATACTGACTGTCAGTCACTATGGTAACTTTTTTCCCTGCAGCTTTTTCACAGGCACGAATTAAAGCAACTAATTCTGCTACTTGTGCTGAACGAATTCCTTCAAGAGTTGAACCCTAAACTACCTCAGAAACTGTGCAGACTGAATATGCTGCTCTCAGAATGCCTTCATCTGTTCTTAAACAAGAGCCATCAACAAAGTAAACAATGTCTGACTCTGATAAAGGCACATCTTTAATGTCTTTTCTGGGTTTGGTACAGTATTCCAAAACATTCATGATCAACATCATCGTTTTCATCATTATTTTCTGAAGCCACATTATCTGGTAAAAGTGTAGCTGGATTGAGATTCAGACATCTCGCAATGAATACATTATCTGATCCCAGAATAACTTTTTCATATTTTGTCAATCTGTTGCTTGACAGGTGTTGTGTTTTACTTCTAGTAAGAAGTGTTTCGACTGAATGAGGTACATATACCTTTACAGGAAACCCCATTATGATTCCTTCACTTTGCTCAAGGCTTACACTTGTTGCAGCCACTGCTTTTAAGCAACCTGGCAATGCTTTAGCAACAGGATCAAGAACAGCTGAAAAGTAAGCTATGAGTTTTCTCATTTTTCCATGTTTCAGAATGACAACTGACAAAGCGCAACCTTCCCTTTCACTGCAGTACAGCTCAAATTCCTTATCATAATCAGGCATACCCAATGCTGGTGCTTCACAGAGACTTTTCTTTAGCTTTTCAAAAGCTTCCAATTCTGTTTTTGTCAAAACAATCGGGTCTTTTATGTCTGCCTTTGTTAATCTTTGCAAAGGTTTTGCAATTACTGAAAACCCACAAATCCATTGGCGACAATAACCAACCATTCCTAGAAACATCCTGATCTGTCTTTGAGTTGTTGGTGGTTGTATTGCTCGAATCATTTTTATTCTTTCAATTGTTACTTGTCTAATTCCCTTTGCAATTATGTGACCAAGGTATTTACCCTCTTGTTTGCAAAACTGTAGTTTTGCAGGTGACACTTTATGTCCTTCATCTGCCAAGCGATTCAAAAGTGTAATGGTGTCAGTCACACAATTTTCTTTTGTTTTTCCTGCAATCAGGAGGTCATCTATATACTGGACCAATGTTGACTCTCCAGGTAATTTTAAATCTTCCAAGGATTTCTTTAGTAACTGATTAAAGATAAACGGACTCTCAGTATACCCTTGAGGGATACGACACCATGCTAATATGCGATCCTGGAACCGAAATGCAAAAATTTGCTGGCTATCTGGATGCAATGGAACCGTAAAGAAGGCATTACACATATCAATGACTGTGTACCATTCTGCATCATGCAGAATCTGATATAGAATTACCGCTGGATTTGGTATAATTGGACAGCAAGGAACAACTATTTTATTAACCTTTATCATGTCCTGAACTATTCTGTACGTTCCGTTTGGCTTTTTAATAACCATAATCGGTGAATTACATGGACTGCTCTCAATTTCTCTCAAAACACCTTGCTAAATGAATTTTTCAATTACAGGAATTACACCATCAATTGTTTCAGGTTTCATTTTGTACTGGGGAATGTTTGGAAAATCTATTCCCTGTCTCACAGTAATTTTTACTGGGTCCACATGTTTCATTAAACCCATTTCATCACCAGTTAGATCCCAAATCTTTGGATTTACTGTCTCTTTCAGCTCTTCAGGTAAATTATTTTTATCAAAAGCAGGAAACATTTTATTTTCTTCATCGACCATTAATAATGTCAATTTGTACAAACCATCTTCTTCTAGAGTTTGAGGCTCTATACCCTCTGGTGAACAGTAAATTTTACAATTCATCTTGCATAGCAGATCCCGACCTAAAAGATTACCAGGACTGCTGTTACAGACAACAAATCAGTGTTTGTCTTTGTAATTTCCAATTTCTACATCCACAGGTTTTGTCAGATTCGTTTTAATCTGCTGATTAGCTACACCAACTACCTGGATAGAATTACCCGAGAGAGGAAGATTTTCAATTTCCACTGATCTAACAGTAGAACGGGTAGCACCAGTGTCCACAAGAAAAGTGATATCATTGTCATTCACTTTACCATTTACAAATGGACCTGACTGATCTACCTCAAGAGTGGCTCCAAGCACACACTCTTCTTCCTCCCTCAGGCACCGTCATGAGTAATCCTCTGAGTCACTGCTCTCGTTTTCTTTTAACCAAAATTGTTGAGAGACATTTGACACATTTGCTTTTTGTGATCTTTTTACCTGTTCAGCTCTGCAGAAACCCGTCTCTGGACTGTATCTCTGCATATTCTTACAATTTGGCAAAGGTGGCTGTGGAATTTGGTTCTGCTGAATCAATTGGTTCTGCTGATTCGCTAACTGTCGCTGTTGCTGCTGACTTATTTCATTTAACTGTTGCTGAAGCTGTTGCTGTTGATTTACCTCACTCTGCATCTGTGGATTCAATGATGAATTTTTAAAATTTCTGGGTGGATTTTTACACTCACGCTTCCAGTGTCCAATTTCGCCGCAATTAAAACAAGGTAGCTTTTGTTTTAGCTCTTCAATATTTGTATTACATTTTGGCTTATTTGAAAAGTTCCCTTTGAACTTGCCTGGATTCTGCTGAAAATGTTTATTTTCTAATGCTGCTATCTGCTGTTCAGCTACCTTCACTTGTGCCCATATTGCCTTTTCCTTGAGTTTCTTCTGCTTTGCATCTAATTCATCACTGCAGTATTTTGCCTTTCTCAGGATGTCATCAACTGAGAGTGCTTGCCAACCGACAATTCCAGTTCTAATCATATCCCCTATCTCAGGTCTCAGGCCATAAACAAACCTGTAAATGAAGTGGCTCATGTCACTTTCACTTAATTTGTCATAGCCACTATATTGTTTAAATACCAGGAGTAACCTTTCATAATAGGAATGAACTGATTCTTTTGGTTCCTGGTTAGTTCTGTCAATTTTAACCCAATCTACTTCTTATGCAGGAATCTTGTCTTTCAGCCAAACAATTACTTTGTCATAGAAATCCATGACAATGTCTGAAGGAGCGCCTGTTATTTTATGTCGTTGTGGTTCCTCTTTAGGCCATCCAATAGAAATTTTACATTCTGTCCAAAGATCTGACGGGACAACAATGTCAAAGAAACCATCAAGATCAATCCACAGAACTTTTGAGACTTTAATGAATCTGTCAACCTGACGATACCATTCCACTGGCTTTTCTCTCAGCCGAGGAAAATCATTAGTGAAGAGTAATATATCCTGTCTCGTCCATGGAACATGAACATAACCCCCACCAGCTATTTCCCTCATCGGAAATTCACCAAAAACTTCTCCCCTGTCTCTCTTTTCTTCTTCTCTCTTCTTTGTCCATTTAACTCTCCATTTACTTAAATCACACAATCTTTTTAAAAACACAATCCATTCTTTTATATGGGTTATTCTGCCTGTAGTATTTAGATTCTCTATATCTTTCTCATAAAAATCCACTCTGTAATGTTTTTGTAATTGTTTTTGGTGAGTCAAATCTATTTCTAATTTAGCAGCCACCACTTCAAACTGTTCATATTTATTTTTAGTTTTCCACTGAATGCTTTTACAAATGAATAGCAGTTCATCATCCTGATATTGCTTCAAACAGTCAGTACCAATTGTGCCAATAATTAATTCTTCTAAATCTGCTTTTAATTTTGCAACATCAAGTTGTTTAGACTCAGGAACTTGTGTTAAATCTGTTTTATTTATAGAGCCAGAATCTGATTCTGCAGCTGATGGTGTGACATTTGACAAACCTTGATTTAAAGTTAAATTTGCATTGTTTTATCTTTATGAATCTCTGTTAATTCAGAATAAAAATTTTCAGCCACCTTTTGAATTTCTGCATTTAAAGGATTTGCTATAACAGAATGCCTCTTCTCACTTTGATCAAAAACTGGTACAACAGGACCAATTGTCCATGCCTTTTGTTAATTGTTGAATTAATTCTCCTTTTGCTTTAAAATAATCTGTTATATTTGGTATATCTTCAGGCAATGTCCTCTTATCATTTCTCGGGAAATTATTTCTCGACTTCTCTTGGGGTGTTTGTTTTGCTTCTCGATCTCGCTCTATCAGGTAATTTCGTAAATCTGGGTGACTCTTCAATTTCCCTAGGTGTACTAGGAGAAATATCTGGAACACTCCTCAGAGTGGAATGTGAACAACCTGGCTGATAAGGTGGAGGACTATTCAACATGTCTTCTAAAACTGCATCATCTAATCCTTGATCTAAATGACCTTTTTTCTGAGAATTCTTTTGACCTGATTCTACAACCATCTCCAGAACCGGATACAATCCTTCATGCATGTCTCCTTTCCTCCAACAATGCACTTTATCTTGATGGGTTTCCCTATATAAGCTTCTCGGTGCTCCCCAATTTTCTCGCTCAAGTTCCATCATTTCAACTTCCCATTCAACTAAAGCTTCAAATTGAGTGGGTCTGGGTCTTGGTGAAAGAGCCATCATTTTATCTCTTAAGTTTCTTAAAACTTTAACATTAAATGACCCATCCCCCGGCCAAGCTAAAGCACCATCATTCCTGGTGTATTGCATCCAATTTTCAAACCAGAGAACGGAATGATAACCATATTCTCCCTCCATATAAGCTGCGGGTGTTTTATACTTATGAAGTAATTTTCCACCACGCGCTTCAATTTTCTTGTTGGGATTGAATACATTTTTAATTTTCTGAAACCATGAATGCTTTTTCTCTTCTCTATTCCAATAACTCATGTTTTAAACTAATTCGTATAATTTAGAAAGGATCGTAAATATTTTTCTGTTGTTCCGCTACTCTAACCAATCCGTGCGCGAAACTCACCAACTAGCCAATCAGATTAAGCCACGTCACCAACTACTCAACCAATGAGAAACCAGTTTTCAGAAATGACCAATCAGCTAACAGCTCGTTTCGGTCACGTGAACCAATCAGCGTACTCGGTGTGACGTATGTCGACCAATCACAGCGCGAACCCTGTGACGTACACTGCCGCTGCAGCGAAGCTGCACGTGTCAGTGTCACTCCGTAAACTCACCCCTCCCTTACAAAATATTTTCACAGCGCCATTTTAAGACAATCCTTTTCAATGAATTTTAGTTACTAACTACGAGAAAAACAAACCATTTGTCCGTTTCGCTAAAGAAAGTGATAGTTTTACCAAACATTCAAGAATCCACTCTCGTGAAATAGACGACGCTATTTTCACAAAAACAATTTTACAACTTTCATACGAGAGAAACCTACTCATGCAAACATGAAATCTTCGGCAGGACTTTAACCAACCAATAGAAATCCAGAGACGCCAGTAAGAATAGACAACGCTACCTCACCCTTCACACAAGCTCGGAAAAATCCTACTACTCTTTTCACAACGATTTTTAAAACGGGCTCCTAGTCCCTTTACTTAGAGCTACGATTTCATAGGCAAACCTCACTATTCATGATATCTGTCATACCTAAATCCCTAAACTTGTGTTGTATGTCCACAACACTTAGTGATATTTTTGTACCACTAATTTTGAAACAAAACAAATGAACTGTGTAACTTCAGCTGTCACACTACTCTGCCGGCACATAGGCTTTTCACACTGCTGGAAAAACCTTTCAACAACAAATAACAACTAGACAAAACTTAACATGTGTTAAACATGTATCCTATGTAATTACCATGTAACATGACAGTTACCATAGTAACCAAACTCTGCTACCAGGAATTTGATCCAGCGGGCCAAGAGAAATTCACTCTCATATGTACAACTCTACACCACAATACTCACCATAATTTATAAATTTATCACTAGGCCCATAAATGACTGAGACATAATTTGACCAACTGAATCATATGACCTAATTAATCATAAACACATTATTACTTTTAATTAAGTCAATATCAAAGGCAATGGATTAACTAATGGTAACTCAAAGAAACAAACAAGACCAGCTTGTCATTTCAAAATCTATTTTATTAACTTTATTATAAAGCAGAATGCGTTTTTAAGTGTAAACTCTTTTATTAGCAATTTTATTAAGCAAAATTATTTATTAGAAAGGCACATTAGACTGACAGTTCAAATTCAAACCAGCATGATTAAATGCTCAAACATGTAGGAAAATTATTTAAACCCTATTTCCCTAACTTAGCTAAAGGGAAAACCTAAGAGAAAAAGTAAAGTCTCAATGGATCTTACGTGAAACGAAAGTCCAACAGCATCTCTGGAGCACAGGAACGAACGAACAGTGCTCTTAGCAAGGGGGCAATTTTTATACCTTTTTCCTATCTAAAACTAACTAAAAGAATACAAATATTCGAGCAAGACAAAACACGATTGGTCCAGGACATCATCCGATGAAGTCATACGACTCTCGCATAGCAAAAGTCACGTTTCTTCAAGAGCGGCATTGTTCATAGTCTATGCGTGTCACAGGCTTCCCATGAGTTGCAACATTAGGCAAATTATTTCCTCTGCCCAAGCCTTTCCGCCGCTGAATATCCTGTCCTTGACCATGGAAGCTGAATCAAATGTCCTTAGCTTCCACACGGCATTGCTTACGAGCCTCTTTCAAAGAATTATTGTAGAAAAATATTTCCACATTCAAACGTTGCTGTGCATGGCCCAACTTTTGACAGAACTCTGGACATCCATTTTAGAAATAGGCCACAGGCCTCTTTTAGCATGAGTCTAGTATGCAAGGAAACACAAGACAATAATTAATTCAAGAAATGATAATTATTCTATTACCAACCCCTTTACTAAAATTAACCCATTAGACTATGTTACCTAGCTTTGCATACAAAAGATAAACAAAACACAAACACATGAGACGACATAACATAAACAAAAGCACATTTTTAAAGAATGCACATGCTATTATTTAAAACAGCCGCAGATAATGTACAACAAAATGAAAGACAAAGTAAATGTATTATTTAGAGCAGAATAACGAACATGACAAGAGCACAAATGATTAAACCAGCGTATTCATGTATGTGCACATTATTCTAAGTTGTGACAGTACAAAAACGTGCAAATCATGCAACACTCATTAGTAAATTAAAATTATGAGTTTCATCACTGCGTACTTTAATTCAGAATTTATTCTGAAAGTTCGCTCCATCAATATCCCTTATATCGCATTCAAACAGAGCTTATCATTTATAATCACGATGTTTTCTTAAAATGTAGTCACGATCAGCATGTGACTATATCAGTATAAACTACATTTCCCAGGTTTTCAGAGACACGAAGTTGCGAACATGTGACCATCGTATCAGGTGATCGCTTGACGAATAAAGATGGCGCCCACACACTGCTGGCCACCTCCCCGAGACGGCCCGGTAGACCGTCTGGAGTACCAACGGAGAGGTGAGCCGGCAGGGGGATGTGGGTGTTTGGTGTGAGAGAAACACTAGGCGTGTGATGCGTGCGATTTATGGACACTCTATAGCAAATGCGATGTTAGAGTGTGCTGTTTATGTATGACATATTCGGCAGTTATAAAGAACGGTGTCGAACAGTTAAAGCACAGGATATGTCACTCATTGCAGCTTGGAGCAGCAGAACCCATGTTCGACTGTAAGGCTTTGTATCCTTGGGCGCTCTACATAACTTTCTGATAAATATAACACCACCATATATGCGTAACATTACCTTTACACTGACCCAACTGAACGCGGGATTGTCTGCTAGCCGATAGGTGAATGACATTATGGTCATGTAATTATTTTAATAAAGCCAAACCTCACGTTTGGAAAGAGAAGCAATCCTCATACGATTAGACACCATATGAATGCTCCATGAGACTTCCATTTGAACACACTAAGGCTCTCTTTCTATTATGCTGAATACCAGTTCTTTAGTGATTCATGTTTTCTTTGTTAGACTAAATGAGGAGTATTCTGAATCACCATTGCAATAAAATAATTTCCGATAGGCTGGGTACAATGTATCCTGACAAGCACATACTTACCACGAGAAGAAGGTTACATGTCTTTGGTCATGTTTATGCCTTCTTTTTGTTTTTAACAGTGTGGTGCTTCATCCCCCTGAGCCGCAGCCAGGTGAGGTGAGGCCATACTCTCCTGTGAACTAGGTAAGCAGGACCAGCCACATATCTCTATATGGTTGGCTGTTAATCATGGGATAATACATGCAGAATGGTGATTGTACCAGAGTAAGGATGTCGATACATATAGACACCAATGTGTTCTGCTTTTTGTTTTTTGTTTTTTCTTTTCTATGACTTGGAACCAACATCATTTTATAACAGTGGCTGAGAAATCCACACACAGGAGGAGTGACCAGTTACCTAGGATCTTAGGTGATATGGTATCAATTTCTGTTTATTTTCACTTATTGCAGTAGCAATTGTATATTAAGGTCCTGACGCAGGCAGAGGACAATGGTTTCCTATCTTTCTGCTGAAACCTGTTGACCACACAAACTTTATTGGTAGATATTTGTTGAAACTACCTTTTTTTGCACTGTCTTTAGCCTTGGATAAACTGAGCGGTAATAATAAATTTGTGTTTCTCTCAGTTACCCAATTTTAATTCACTGATTGTCTCACACACTTTTACGAACTGCAATTTTTTCATCCCTCACCTATCATTTGATACCTTCACTGTACATGCACCCTGTGTTTCATAATTAGTTGTTGGACTTATACATCTAGTCCTAATTTACATCTTTTATGATTCACGACGAGAGTGGTGCAAGGAAGCCCAGATGATGACTAGGGCGGTATCGGACGGTGACTGATGGGTATCCTTACTCATTAGGTGCACTTTAGGGGCACTTTTCTCATGTTCTGATCCTGTTTATTTTATTTTGTTGGTTCATGTCTTATGAAAGCTGATTGTGTTAGACCCGTGGACACTCTGTGTTTACTACGTTGATTGTTGGGGGCTGTGTCCATGCTAGGTCCATAAATATGCCCTAGGGCCCTTCTTTATCGGATTGTTTTCAGTGGATTCAATGTCCTAGGTTAGGTGAAGGATAGGAGGGCAGTGCATAAGAAGGAAGGGACAGACAGAGAAGTGGGGGGCATCAATAATGCGACGGACAAATATCTAAAGCACGTAAACTGCAAGATCAGTTATGCAACTTATCCTAACCATAAGGGAACCAAGGACATTCGCACCTCAACTATAATGGAGTTCTAATCGAATATGCTTTATAAGTGGCCTGCTATAGTTGTACAATCTCGGCAGAAGTGTATCATCTTTTCGTAATGTGGGATAATAGTAGGTCCGAACTTGTGATACAAGATGATTTACATCCCCCTCCCGCTAGATCTGCTAGCACTTAGGTTTTTGCCCCAGCCCATTTTTCCAGATTATTCCTTTACCTACAAAGAACAGGAGCCATACCACTATACCACTGTGTAGGAAAGTAGGATCTGCTTCTATGTTTTTTTTTTATTTATTTAAAAGACCTTTATTGTTAGCAAAGCCATTGACATCACCAAGTTTAACACATAATCACAGTGCACCTCCTCATACATTATGATAATCACATGAGCAGCAAAGTATTAGTCCGTACACAGCCTTGTTGCCGGCATCCCAGGGGCCCGGCGGCGTGGTAATGTATCGTTTGCATAACAGTGCCAAGGGAAGTGTCATTTCGCAAGCTGCGTGTTGGATCGGTGTGTCAACTGGCAATCTACTACTGCAATCGCGGTCAACAGGTCTAGTACCGAGATAAGGTCAAGAAAACAACCCCAACTAAACTCCCACCCCTCCCTCTAGAGTGTGTCTGAGTGTCTGCCAACCCAGCCCTGTCTATCATATCCCAATATGTACCTACTCTGTGTCCGTGTCTATCCTCCCTCAAGGAATGGTCCTCCCCCGGCATCCCCCAGCCTCATCTCAGCGCAGAATCCTCGCAGCAGCCCCTACCCAGCTCGGTGCACTCCCCACTCTCCCCCTTTCTGTATAGCAATGAACGTGGTCAGAACCTTACTCCCCCACCCTGTCTTGGAGTTCAGCCACCTCGGATGTGTCAGAGTCGTCTTCCTCCCCCTTCTGTAGGTGCTCCTTATAAAGATCCCAGAAATTCTTGGGCCTACTCCTGGGCGGTAACAGGTCGTTGTATAGTTCTGTCTGGGTGCAGCAATACTGTAGGTCTCGCAACCATCTTGTTTTGGTTGGCAGGGGCCCTCGCATCCAGCAAGCCGCCACCACCCTCCTGGCCAACAGCAGTGCCATGTCTACCAGACGACGCAGAGAAGGGGCCAGTGGCTTAGAATAACCAAGGAGCGCCAGCGCCGGAGTGCGGGGTAGAGTCTCCCCCAGAATCTGGTCTAGTTCGGCAAATACCTCCCCCCAGAATGCCTGCACCCCAGGACATAGCCACGCCAAATGGAAAAAGTCTGCCACCATTGTTCGGCAGCGCTCGCACTCAGCTGTGGGGCGAAGGCCATAGCGGTGCAATCGCTTAGGGGTATAATACACCCGCTGTAGGTATTTGAAATGCACCAACCTGTGCCTGCCATTCAAGGAAATCTTACGCGTGCTGGAGCAGCAGTATCGCCACATAACATCATCTATGGGGGACTGAAAATCAGCTTGCCAGGCCTCCCTGGCCTTAGAAGGCTGTAGGCGCTGATGCACTACACCCAGCTTGTTAACCTGCGAAATGAGCTTCGCCGACGAAGTGGATTTAATTACATAGGTCAGTTCCAAGACCTCCTCCGGTTCCTCCAAGGCAGGGCCCAAGATTTCACGGAATGCAGAGCGGAGTCTATGATATTGGAATTTCTGTAGCAGGGTGGGGCCTGACTCCGTGGCAGCTAATTGGTCCCAGGTTTTAAGCGTGCCATCCGCGAACAAGTCCTCCATTCTCACTATGCCTAGGGTCCGCAGGGCTTTAACTACTCCTTTTTCACCCAGCGGGTCAAGCCAAAGGGCCCACTCGACAGGCATCAATGGGGAGTACAGTAAGGCGCAGCCACAAGAACACATCAAGTAGTTCCAGGCATGATTGGTCGCTTTAAGTGAGTCCATCTGGCCAACCGTACGGTCCGTGGGCAGGCAGACAGTGGCAGGCAGAGGGAGCGGGTCCGCAAATAACCGCTCCAATATGAGGTGAGGAGTCCGTGCATCACCGTGAATCCACGAATGCAGATGCGATGCCTGTGCAACTCTATAATAGCGCTCTAGGTCCGGTGCTCCCAGGCCCCCCATCTCGCAGGGGAGTATCAGTGTCGTCCAACGGACTCTAGGCCGCTTGCCACCCCAAGCCAACAGGATCATGACTTTGGTAAGTTGCCTAAAGAATATCTTCGACAATACCACAGGCAAGTTCAGGAAGAGGAACAGGAATCGGGGAAGGACTACCATTTTCATTAAAGCGATTCTACCCGAAAGGGAGAGCGGAAGCCTGATCCAGGCATCGACGTCGTCGACCAATTTATTATATGCCACCCCGTAATTGTCCCGAATTAGGATCTCAGGATCCGTATGAAGGCGAATGCCCAGGTAACGGACCGAGTCAGAGGACCACTGCAGCGGGTACTCCATAGCGAACGGTCGTGTCACCGGGGTAAGTGGAAAAGCAATCGACTTATCCCAGTTCACCCTCAGGCCCGACAGCGAGCCGAAGCGAACCACCTCCCGAAGAACCGCGGCCAAGTTAGCTTCCGGGTCTCTGACATACAATAACGTGTCATCTGCATAAGTCGATATCCCTATTTTATAGGTGGGGAAGCTTATACCCTCCAGGCTGTGGTATTCCCGTATGGCACATGCCAAGGGTTCCGCCACCAGAGCATAGAGCAACGGCGACAGGGGGCAACCCTGTCGCGTGCCCCTTCCAATGTAGATCGGCTCCGTCACCCTGTCGCCCAGACGTAGCCTGGCAGAGGGCCAATGGTACAGTTCCCCAATCCGCTGCAGGAACGGCTCGCCCAGACCCAACTTTCGCAGTACACGCACCATGAAGGGCCACTCAACCGAGTCGAACGCTTTTTCCATGTCAAGAAAGATTGCCAGCGCGCTGTTCTCCTGCTTGACATGCTGCATAGTGCCCAGTACCGTGCGAATGTTGTAAGTCAAATTTCTGCACGGGACAAACCCGGATTGCTCCGGAGCACCCAGTCCTGGGACCAGTAAGGCCAGCCGAGTGGCTATGACCTTTGCATAAATCTTCGCATCAACATTCAGCAGGCTGAGTGGTCTGTACGAGCCGCAAAGGTCAGGCGGTTTCCCCGGTTTAGGTATAGTGATGAGCAACGCCTCACGCATAGTAGGCGGCATTTCGCCATTCTCACAAACGGCATCAAAGAGGGCAACCAAGTGTGGTAGCAGTAAGTCCTTAAAGGCTTTGTAAAAGCCAACCGTGAGGCCATCCGAGCCCGGGGCACTGCCCGATCTCATGCTCGCTAGGGCCTCCAGTATTTCGTCCTGGTGGAAGGGGGCCATCAAGAATTCCCTATCCGAGTTCTTGAGGAACGGCATCGCAATATGATCCAGATAGTCTTCCATTTCGTCCTCTACTCCCTGCGTCTTGGACTGATATAACCCTGCATAATATCTTCTGAAGGTCCCTAGTATCTGTTCCTCATCTGTGACTGTGTCGCCCTCCGGAGTCCTCAGCTCCTCTACGACCAGTGGGCGTCTAGAGCTTCGGACCATGCGCGCACCTGGCCTTTCCCCTTCCCCATACACACTGGCGGTGGCATATTTGCCCATATAAAGGATCTCTCTGTCCGCCAGAGCCTGAAACTCGGACAGAAGTTGGGTGAGCACCGGTCCCTCAGTATTGCCGCTTGTCGTCAGTCGCCTAGCCTCCAGCTCCGCTATTCTATTCTCCAAAGTAGTGAGGTCCCGCCTGATGGCTCGTAACACACTCGAGTGCTTTGACATAGCCACCCCCCTGATGTACACCTTAAAAGCTTCCCAGACCGTAAAGAAGTCGTCGACTGTGCCTATGTTTGTCACAAAGTATTGTTCTATATCTTCCGCAAGCTCCCCCCTGAAGGCGTCATCCAGCAACGCGAAAGGGGGAAACCTCCAAGTGAAGGCCGGAATCCCCTTCCTGGCGGTTAAGAGGTGTAGGAGGATAGGGGAGTGGTCCGAAAGTGTGCGTGGAAGGACCTCGCATGTGCTAATACTACCAAGTACCGGGGGGGATGCCAACCAGTAATCTATCCTAGTGTGCACATCGTGGAAGGCCGAGTAGTGTGTAAAACCGCCTTTCGTGGGGTGCCTTTCCCTCCAAACATCCACCAAGTCTAATTTAGTCATTTCAGCTTTCATATGCGAGGCCGAAGCCACCGGGCGCCGAACCGGGCCCGCGGAACGGTCCACAGTTGGGTCAAATACAAAGTTAAAGTCCCCACCCCATAACGTCCAAGGCTGTGCATGTGACCTGGCAAGAGCAGACAGAGTCGCATAGAAGTCAGGGTGGTCATAATTGGGGCCATAGACGTTCACCACCAGTAGATCGAGGCCCTTACCCACACATCTAGCCAGGACGTACCTGCCCTCCGGATCAGCGTGCACTGGAATAAGCTTCAGCTGTGATGAGGGATTGGCCCAGATTAACACCCCACGGGCGTGTGTCGTGAAACCCGCAGCAACTATGTTCCCAGCCAAACCCCTAGATTGTAACATTCTGCTGGAGTGTGGTAAGTGCGTTTTCTGCAACAGGGCTAGGTCCACGTGATGTCTATTGAGATAGCTAAGGACCTTCCTTAATTTACGGAAGTCGTTCAGACCCCTCACATTCCAGGTCATCAGTGTCAACTTATTCGGGGCATTTGTAGGCAAATTCGGAGCAGCATTAGTCATTACAAGAGTTCACGTGTGTATAATTAGCAAGGATGAGCGAAACAGGACACTGCAATTCACATAATCTCAAAATCGCCAGCCGGCGTCTCCGAGCAGGTACAGCACCACATGACAGTTCACACTCCGTACGACCAAACCCCGCAAGCAACCCCAGGCAACAACTCTCCCCAACCAACCAGATCCTAGTCCCCACCCCTCAAACACCAACCCACCCACAGCCGACCACCCCCAACCAGGTCAGACAGGTCCCAAGAACCCCCCCATCAACCCTCAGTAAGTGTTCAACAGTTCAACTCTAACCCCTTAGAGAGTAGCACAACCAAAGGCACCAGGGCAGAGCTCGCCAAAATAGTGCACCACTAACTGTTCCAATGAAATGTCTGATCAGCGCCTCAGTCCGGCCCCTCTTATAGGACAGTGCCCCTCGAATTGCGAGTGTAACAGCCCTCTCACACCCATACTGGCCCCCCCAATTCTGCAGCATTGATCCAGGATACCCTCCCCCCGCGGCAACTACCTCCTCACCAGCAGTGTGTGAGGCATGTGTCCAAGCAGCTTATCCATCGCCTCACCAAACCTCCCCAGTTGTGCTAATGTAGGCCCCACTCGCCTCTGCAAACATGGAGTCCTCGCGGTGCCAGGGTCAGGTGACTACCTTCGTTGAAGAGTGCCAAACCACGTTACAGTAACCTCTAGTCCTGGTCGTCCAGGTTCGATGTCGAGCCGGCGTCGTCCTCCTGGCCTCGCCTAGCCTCCTTCCGCTCCCGCGTCCAAGTCTTCAGGGACTTATGAAGTTCTTTAGGGTCTGTGAAGTAATACGATCTCCCACCGGTGTTTATGCGGAGCTTGGCGGGGTACAACATCGCGTAGTCCAGGCCCAGAGTTCGGAGTTGTTTTTTATATGGCGCAAACTGCCGCCTCTCTTCCTGCACCCTGGCTGTGAAGTCCGGGTAGAGGGAGATGTCCATACCCTCATGTTGTAGTTTGCCCTTCTCCCTCGCTACTCGTAAAGCTGTGTCTCTGTCGCGATAGTTAAGTAGCTTCGCAATAATGGGGCGAGGAGGCGCGCCAGGCTGAGGTTGTGGGCCCAACGTGCGGTGCGCTCGTTCCACGATGAACATGGGGGAAAACACCTCCTCACCTAGTAGCAGCTTCAGCAGTTTCTCTACGTACAACTCCATCTTCCCCGTTTGTGTAGTTTCCGCTACGCCTGTGATACGGATGTTGGATCTGCGGGAGCGCGCCTCCAAGTCCTCTGTCTTGTCTCGGATAACATGTAAAAGTCTATCAAACTGCTTTCTCTCTTTGTCCCACTCTGTTTGGGCCTCCTCAGCTTCGGTGAGACGGCGTTCCGCCATGTCTAGGCGCTCCGCGTGTTTGTCCACGCGCTCCGCCATGCGATCCATGCGATAGGACAGAGCGTCTATCTTGGTGCCCACAGATGCAATGCTATCCTGGATGCCCTTCTCCATTGCAGCCAACATTTCTCGAAGCTCTGTGGGTGCCGGGGCCGTCGCTGTGGCTCCCTTCGGCGATGATTCCGGCGCCGCCACCTCTGACCCTTTCGGTCGGCGCCGTTCAAAGGAGAGCTTCCCCTGGGCCGTGTCGTTCTTCCCCATCGTATCCCCTAATGTGTAGAAGTCCAGAACAAGGGTACTCCTCTTCGGCAGCAGGCCGCGTGTGCAACCCAAAGGTCCTTGTAAGCAAGCGAAGTACTGCCACCAGTCTCCGGGAGTTCGACGCAATCAAGATGGCGCCTGCAATGGCGGACAAAACACTTCCTTTCACTTCAGCAAGTCTCGCACCAGCATAGCCCAGGAGGCAGTCAGGTCCACAGCTCCTGCCCCGGTCAACCTCGCTCTTCCGTGACCAGCGGGCGTCGGGATAGCGGTTCGCCGCAGTGTGGATCCAGATCAGCAGTAATACCGTGTTAACGGTCGCTCCACCTCGTGGTGCAGGAGTTCAGTGTTTTATTTGTGCCCCGCCGCCGGGCCTCCGGGCCCTTCGCTCATGGGGCAGTCGCCGACTAGGGAGGAGAGGTCGCCTCATTCAGTGACAAATCCAAACTATGGTCCGGTCCGGTCCGCGCTCAGCCCGACCACTCCCAGCGCTGAAGATGCACGTCCGGCGACGTCGCCCGGCCACCTCTCCAGGATAGTGCGCGGCTTCGGGCCTAGTCCTCCACTTCCGCGCCGCCGGGGGCAGCCCCCTGGGAAAATTGGGAAGGCTCGCCCGCAGTCGACCCAAAAGGTTCTCAAATGCAGCTGGGGGCGCCAACAGATGTTCGAGAGCCCGCTATGGCATGTATGGCACGATTAAGGATAGTTTAACAGGATTATTCCGGGGCTATGCGAGGAGCCGAAGGCTCACGCGTCCGCCATCGACGCCGGCTAGCTCCGCCCCCCATCTGCTTCTATGGTTACCCCCACTTTTTGTTTCATGTAATGCTGTTTATGAATAGTCTGACTGGGATCCTGCTAATAAGGACCCCAACCTCTCTGCTTTATCCCCTAAATCGTTATGGCAAGTAGTTAGGTACATCCCAGATTGGATACTGGGGTACCCTTATCAGTCACTAGTATATGGTACTAAAGTACCCAGGGTATAGGTACCCCAGAGGTCCCCCACAGGGTGTAGCATGTATTATGCTACCTATGGGAAACCATTCAAACTATTACTACTGGCCTGCCATTGCAGCCTGTGTAAGCGGGTGTTAGCACCACTTACGAAAGATATAGGTTTCCCTATATCTAGGTTCACAGCCATATAACATATAGAGGGGCACCGGGTCATTACGCGATGACCACCTCGAAACTGGCTGTAACAAACCTGGTCGTGTTTGCTATCAAACATGTTGGAATCACACCATAAAGGGTGTGGGAGGCATGATTCCAAGCACTGTAAAGGCCCTCCGTTAGGTCCTCAGTGCTCCCGGTGCTAGTCTTTTAGACCCGGACAGCACAACATGGCTGCTGCCGACCAGAGACATGATTCTGCCCTCCTGCTGCTGAGCCAGGCTCAGTCAGGGGAAGGCAGAACAATAGGCATCATGTGTGACCACCTCCCAGACAGGGTTTAGTGTATTAGGGCAGGGTGGGAGAGCTTGCCAGCACCACATAGTCTTTGTGCAGGGCACATTTGGTGCCCTCCATGCATAGTCTAGTTCAAACCAGTTCAGGGAGCCGTTGGCTCCCGCACTGGCGCAAAACTAGACAAAGGACAGAGGAGTATCATCCCCCATGTCCTGCCCCTCCTTAGGAAGGGATCCATGTATCGTCCTAACCCTTTCCTTAGGGTACTTAAGGGCTTACCTGTGGGTGGGTCCCTAGATTCATCGTGGGACATGATACAATTCAGACACCACTTCAACTTCTAGCGTTTCGGCACTCTGGACTTCACTTTGGGTATCAAGGCTGCAACCGGGAAGACTACTACTGCTCCTGATCTCTTTGCCCTGCTCGTCTGCTGCAACGTCCATGTCTGTGCTCCATACAGGAACTCATCAAGAGACTGTGGACATCCAAGACACCTGAAGGAATCTCACGTGAAGTGAGGAGTCACTTCTCTGCATCTGCAGGCACTGCAACTAAGCTGACCGGTCTGCTGTTCCTGGGCTCCCACAGACTCCGAAAGGCTCAGCAGCACAGGTATTGGTTCTCAACATCCCTCGAGGCTTGCCCTGTCCTTTCACCAACTTTGAGGTCAGTATCCCTCGTCGGAGCTGCAGGAACCAAACCCCTTTGCATCACGTTGACTTGCAGTTGCAAAGGCTTGTTGGCTTCTTTCCACCAAGTACTTCGGGCTCCAAGTAGCCCTCACCTCAAGCATTCTCCATTGACCAAGATCTTTGTCCTCACTGCATCACTTGCACCGTGGGCTTGCTTCTTTGGTGAGGAGCTGCTCAAGGTCCTCTGCGACTCCAGTGCCTCCGGCCTGTGGCTCCTCTTGAGGGTCAACTTTTAATTCTTTTGGGTTCTGAACTTCTCCTGATTGCTCAGGGCCTGCCCTGACTTCCCTGCTTGAGTTGAGTCTCCTGGACCTTGCTGGTCCCGCCATTGCACCTTTTTTAACGTCCACATTGGTTGCAGTTGCCAAGGCTTGTTGGTGCCCCGATCGGACACCGACCCTTCAACTCTCGACATCCGACATGGTACAGCTCGTGTACAGCTCCTGGTTTTCCACAGCATCGCCTGGTCCACACAGCTACAGTTTCAAGGTCACCGGTGCTCTCCTGCAGCACCCGACATCGGTGGCCATTCGTCTTCCATGCCTCCTGGTCACTCCTGAGTCGCATAGACTCTGACCCCTCTGCTTGCAGGTTCTTCACATCTTGAATCCACCTAGAGTCCCACCTTCTCCAGCAGCAGCATCTTTCTGAAGTCTCCCATTGTGTCCTACAACGGTTTCTGACACCACTTCACACCTTTGCACCTGGCTCCCCTGGGGCAGGTATCTTGGTTCCTAAGGTATCCACAGGTGGGGTGACTCTCCTACCCCTTGTCTCCCACTGGGTTTTTTCAGGATCCAAAAGGAAGGGTCCTCTTTCTTTAAAATTGCAACCTTGACTTACACATTGATTTGTACAGAGAACGCAGTTGTGTTCTCACACTGCACCCGTCCTCCGTGGGGCTCCTAGATACTCCCCTCGTGTGGTTCCTTGGGTCCCCGGCACTTCTACATCCTCTATTGTCTTGACTCAAGTCGCGGTTCGCATGCCACTGTTCGCATGCCACTGTTTTAGTATATGGTTTGGTCCCCCCTGGTGACCACTATGTATTCTGTGCTACTTACCTGTTTCTATTGCAAAGTATTGTGTGCCTTGTGTATATCTCTGGCTAGGAGATATCTGTACGTGTTAATGAGTGTCTTATAATAAATACATAGTTTTATAAATACATTATATGGTGCATTTTTCCCTTACTCTATGCCTATAAGATTGTGTTCTGGTAAAACAAGCTGCTTTGCACTCCTTATGGACAAAGTCTGAAGGCTGCTCTCCACAGCTACCACTTTAAGAGCTTACTAACGTTGTATAAGACCACTAAAATCACCATAAGGGGTTACTGGATCAGTGCAAGGTGTCCACTTACATCAGTGAACATCATATACTGAGCCAGCCTCTCACACACTGTATTTCAATTTGCCTTTTGCCCAATCACAAAGCTAAGTTAAAAAACCTGGTTGTCTCCCTGGTTCTTTGGGATCAAAACAAGACTCCCAAATGACAGGATTTTGTGAAAGCGGGACACCCAATTTAACACAGCGACCTATTGGCTGTAGGGCATAGACCAGTCCCATACTCCCATATTCCCAAAGGATATTTATGAGATCTGCATGATGTGTAGTGCATGAAGGACAAGCGTCCACAGCCATAGGAAATATTCTGTGAATCGTATTTGGTGTTAAATAAGAGAAGTGCAATATGTAATACTCCATCAGTTGAAAGCGGACACTGCTTCAGGATAGTTCACTATCCACTTCCATTCTTTGTCAAGAAGTTTACTCTCCATATCCACCTTTCAAGCGACTTTAAGCATTATCACTGGCGTCTTTGTTTGCGCTATTACTTGGTTGTGCAAATGAGTCACCAACCGTCTGTACCCATCAATTGTCAGAACAGCTTGAATTGTGGCAAATGTGAACCCCTAGGTCTCCCTGAACGATTAAGGAGTGCATTACGTGCTAGGAATTGAGCAGAGGGAAGATTTGGGCAAGGTCATGAAATGATAAAAAATACTTGCCTATTATTACACAGTGTGTGCTATTCCGATCTGGTATTATATTCGCACATCAACCCTTTCTGTAGGGCCCACAGCGGCAGTTTGGGCACACATGTAGTCTTGACCTCTGTGTGTGCCAAGACACACTTCCAGCAATGTTTAGCCACCATTACAAGTCACGGGAGTGTGTGAGGGCGAGTTCTGGGTTTAATATATGTTTCATGGTGTTGCCCATCTAAGTGAATCCCTTAGATAATGTTGTTAGCATCTGCCACCCCACCTCGCCAACCACTGCTGCTGCAGCTGCACTGCTATACAATATTATCTATTATCGGGTACATCTAGTCTACCTTCCACCAGGGTAATTGTAATCTCTTCAAGGAACATCTGTGGCTTTCCCAGCCCTACAACAGGTGGGTCAGGGTCCCATTTAGTACAGAGAAAAACGTCAGTGGAAGACACAGCTGCATCGATTGAGAAGATGTTCACTCACTACAAACAAGGAGAGTTAACCACTGCTGTGATCCTTCTACTATGAAAGATCATTAGTTGATCAAGCATCCAAGGACTGGTTTCTGGGTTCCGGAAACAACTGGGAAGCATTTTTGAAGGAGCAAGATGGAATCTGCCTGAGCTCACGCTGTCTGGCTGCTCACGCCGGAAGCGTAATCACTCGACTAGCTGTCCTGCGCCTGTCATCGGGATGCTGATTCTTTTCTCACGCCAGCTCCACAGCGCAACAGGAGACTCGAGGCAGCTTTTCTCGGGAGGGGGCTTCTCTGCAGAGGTGACTGGAAGCCCCAAGCCCACACATGGTGCCCGCATCACACAGAGGACTCAAGGGGCTGTCCTGCTTCGAACACGGTCCCTTTTAAAATCCGCCTCGGCTGCAGCATATCTTTACTCCGCATCGCGCACAGCTGTTAACGGAGGGAAAGACAGCGGATTTACGGCCCTTTGGATCTGCTCCGTGGAAGGACCTCCTGAACTTGGCTGGGTCATCATGAGCGCCCGAGGGGCTCGCAGAGGTGCCAAAACGAAAACACCAACTGCCCAGGACGCTACCGGTCGTGCTGCTTCTACTGCCATTGAAGGAGCACCTAAAACTAAACATGAGGTCAGTGGGGATAAGAAAACCGGGGGGGAGGAGTACCGCAGGGCAAACCAGGTGGAGGGGCTCCTCCCAGAGACATAAAAATCACTGAGACTGTACACCCCCCCCCCGCAAAAATATTCCTGGGAAGCAAAAAAACCCTGCCAAATAACAACAATAAAACCCCCCTCTTCCCCATTAGCAACCCACCAGCCGGAACTGTAACCACTAGTGTTCTACAAGCAGGGAACGTTGTTAAAATTGACTGTCAGCCCACCACTCCGGAAACCAGCTTGGCAGTATTAACTGAGTCCGTGAAAGGCCAAAACGGGACCCCCCAAGCCCTAATACATCTAGGAGATGACACCCCGGTCTCTTTAACCCAGCCTACCCCATAATCTCTAGCCATCGAGAACACTCCTGAGGAGAATAGAGAAGAGAACAGCCCTGAAGTACTTGAAGTACCTGAAGTACTTGAAAGACCGCTGAATTCCTGCGAGTTTGACGATGCAGGGACCAGCAAAGTCATTCAAAGCCTGGTGGTGCCTTCCGGATCCCAAATACCCTGGACTCCTGAAGCAGGAGCTGAAGATTTTTACTCAGTGTCAGACAGTACCCCAACCTCCTCTATAGAGGATGGCTCCGAGGAAGACAGCGAAAGGGACCGTGAGGTCTCAAACAAAGACACAGGCACAGTCCAGCGTCCCAAAAAACCCATTAACAAAAATAAGCGCCGCAGTCAGCTTAAATGGGACTATTCAGATTCTCAAGTGTCCTACCCCCTGGATGAAGAAGATTCAAGTTCTACTCAGTGGGGAAACACAAAGAACCCGCAAACAGACCCCTCCGAGCCTTCTTTAGCAGCCATTCTGGCCTCCATTAAGGACTTTCATGAAGAAGTGCGGGCAGATAATCGCGTTGCTAAGAATACTGCTAAAAAGCTGCAGGGCGGGCTAAGGCGATTGAATAAGACCTGCTCCGATATCAGCGAACGGGTCGCCATGGTGGAAGCCCGAACGGAACACCTGGAGACAGAGGCACTAACCACTAAACAACAGGGGGAGTCCAACACAGCCTGCATGATCGATTTAATGACAAAGATGGAGGACCAGGAAAATCGCCAGCGTCGAAACAACCTACGCTTACTTGGTATTCCCGAAGGGAAGGAGGGGGAAGATCCAAGACGTTTCATCGTCAAGCTACTTCAAGAATCCTTCCCTGAAGAATCCGGCTGGGACTGGGATCGTGAGGTACAGAGGGCGCACCGTTTCCCCTTTCATCTAAAACGACAACATAATTCAGCTGGAGGGCACCCGAGGGTGTTCCTGGTCTATTTCGGAAACTTTCTTCTTAGAGAGATGATCTACGATAAAGCCCGTTTCAACTCTAAAAAGGGGGTCAATGGGATAAACTTTTTCGCAAAGCCAGACTTTTGCCATCAGACAGTCGAGCGCAGATGGCGCTTAAGACAATTAATCCAGCCTTTTCAACAACAAGGGCCAGACGTGTTTCTCATGAATCCCGCCAGACTAAAGGTTATACGCAATGGAACAACCAAAATCTTTTTATCTGAAATAAAAGCTGGGGAATACCTAGAAGAATTGAAGTCCAAGAAAAACAATGGATGAATCAAACTATAGCTTTAGCTCTAGCTCTAGCTCTATCTTCACCCAACGCTATCCACCCGACAAGAATCCTGGCAAGGCACCTATTATAAGTCATCACTGACTGTGGTCTACTGACTATTGACTATTGACTATTGATCATGTCTGGTCCTCCTGCCACACATAGTGATGCCTTTATACCTTAAGCCCTTAAGCTATAATCTTATCTTTTTCTTTAGTTTCTTTTTCCTATATTTGTCAATCCACACATAGCAACTGTATAAGGATAAGGATTCCTGGTATCTGACCCTCAAGAGGAGACAGCTTATTTGTGCTTTGTTTTTTTTTTTCTGTCTTTCCGGCGTGACTAGCGGCTGGGGCTCATGTAGATTACCATCATTCAGGGTTTACCTGATTGCTCAGAAAGGGGGGGGGGGAGGGGGGGAAGAGGGAGGTACTTGCACTTGCACTTTTATTGGAAGAATGGGAACTATACTTTGTTTAACTTAATTCATTACTCAATTATTGAAGACACACACAAGCAGACTGGATACTTCATGGCACCGAACGACGAACAACACTCTTTTTTTAAATGGCTAACCTTGATACTCTAAGAATCATTAGCTTAAACATCTGTGGGCTAAATGACCGTTCCAAAAGACAAAGTGTCTCGCAGGGCCTCAGAACCTTGAGGGGAGACATCTACTGTTTACAGGAAACACATGTCGAAGGCTCACAGAAATACCTGCTTGATTCTCTAGGATTCAAAATCCTGGGGGCTACCTCTCAAGGATCAAAAACCAGGGGGGTGGGAATCCTTGCTGAAAAAAGACTTCTTCTGAACACTCCCAGGTCCAAAGCAGACCCTCTCGGCAGGTGGGTCATAACGGAATGTCTTCTTCCTGGCAGTCCCTCTTTTACACTCTGTTCTATTTATGGTAGTAATACGGATGACCCAGGGGTCCTCAACTTAGTGTCAGGGGAATTAGCACATTGGCCTATCCCAATAATTCTCTGTGGCGACCTCAACCTACACTTACCCAGTGATTGGGCTACCGATAGTACCTGGAAGTATAAGGGCAGAAAACCACTCGTCTTTCAGGCCCTGACCAATCTGGTAGAGACGCATGGCCTGAAAGATGCTTGGGCCAGCTTGAAACCCTCCAACCCCTGCTATACTTTCTACTCTGCCCCTCACCACACTCTTGTCAGGCTAGATTATTTCTTTGTTTCATCCTGTCTTATTAACAACAGTACTATTGAGATAGTCCCGCGTTTTATGTCCGATCACAACCCCCTTATTCTCAACATCAAGGGGTTGTCAAAACCTAGACCTCCCGCTACTTGGAGTTTTGAGAAAGCCCTACTGCAATATTTAACATATCAGACACATATGCAGGGATGGATACAGGATTTTCTAGAAATAAATATGGGGACAGCACCCCTGACCATAGTTTGGGACACACTTAAAGCAGGCATTAGGGGCGAAACTCTTGGTTTTTCAGTGGGTAAAAACAAAAAGGAGAGACTTGCTACCTCTGATCTCCAGGAGAAGCTTAAGACTGCCGAAACTAAATTAACACAAGCCATTCAAGCAGGGTTAAATACCGAGGCTATCCAAGACGAGGTTGTTTTGCTCAGAGCTAAAATTGGAGCAATTTTTTCTGAAAAAACCGCTGCTAAGTGGGCCGCTACACGACAAGAAAATTACGAATGCAGCGACAGTATAGGGCACCACTTGGCGGTCAAGACCCGACTACAGGTGTCGAACAGCGAAATACACACCATTAAACTCCAGTCAGGAGAGGAGACCAAAGATTTTAACTTAATACGCAAGGGCTTTCAGGATTTTTACGCTAAACTGTATACTGAGGAGAATAAAGATTCGATTGACATAATTGAGAACGATATCTCCAGTTACTTGAATGAGATTAATCTTGAAACACTTTCTACAAATTCTGCCGACATATTAGAACTTATTCCTACTTGGGAAGAGATACAGAAATCTCTTAAGTCCCTCCCCGACTGTAAAGCTGCAGGTCTGGACGGGATCCCCATGGAATTTTATAAAGTCTTTGCACCCCAAATTCAGAAAATTTTAACTGATTTGATAACATCTATTTTCAGTGGGGCCTCTCCTCCTCCAGATTCCTGGTCTAATGCTAGGATAGCTATTTTTCCCAAAAAAGATAAGTCTCCACTCGAGATGAGCTCATACAGGCCAATAACACTCATCAACTGCGATTCTAAGATTTATTCCAAAGTACTGGCAAACCGAATTTCTTCTGTGGTGGAATCCCTGGTATCAGAATGGCAACATGGGTTTATCCCAAAAAAGGGCACCACAGAACACGTTAGGCGAGCCATTACTCTATTTGACGCCGCACAGGCAGCAGGAGACCCGATGTCATTAACACTACTTGACGCCGAGAAGGCCTTTGATCGGGTTTCCTGGAGATACTTGTGGGCAGTCATGAAGAGGATGGGCTTTGGGCCGAAGTTCATACAGGCGGTGAAAGCGCTCTACCTTAACCCCTCAGCCTGTGTTTCCATAAACGGTCAACTAACCGAGCAACTGAAGATATCCCGAGGCACCAGACAGGGTTGCCCCTGCTCCCCTCTGCTGTTTGCCCTGTACCTGGACCCTTTTATTAAACAAATTGAAAACAATCACAACATTCCACCGATAAGTTTCCAAGGCTTCAATACAAAAATTTTAGCATACGCAGACGACTTGGCCATTACATCACCAGACCCTCTAAAAGCTATAACGGAATTAGAACATGAGGCAGAAAAATTTGGAAAGATCTCTGGCTACACTCTTAATAAGAATAAGACTCAGATAATCACTAACAGCAAAATCTCCTGGATCGATCAGAGGGTGGTAGGTAAAGCCAAATATTTAGGAGTATGCATTTCTTCTAATTTGGACGAAGTTGTTTCCAATAATCTGCTCCCGCTCGTAGTACAAACCAAGAAAGCACTGAAACAAATAAATAACCTTCACCTCACTTTAGTTGGTAGATGCAATGTCGTAAAAATGACCTATTTTCCCAAACTTTTATATTTTTTCCGGACCATACCTCTAGAATTTAGTAAAGCCAACCTCACGAAATTCCAACAAATCTACACACAGTTTATTTGGGCATATTCACAACCTAGGAGGGCATTCAAACAACTATGCCTGCCTAAAGATCGAGGCGGCTGGTCTTTCCCAAACATCACTTTGTACTACTGGGCCACGGTCATGCAATATAGTACTGAGCTAACTAAAGAACGTCCTGATGTGTTTCCTACAATGTTGCCCTCTCCCTTTCAACTATTGGTGGGGGAACACCACTGGGGGTGTCTGCTACGAGAAACTACCTTTGGATACTTTAAACGGGTTAGATTTAAGACCCTGCTCAACTCATTTAAGGTATTTCAAAGCATTCGTAGATACCTTGGTATAGGCAGATACAATCACTATTCTCCTATTTTAAATAATAGTAATCTTCCTGACATCTTTGGAAGGGCCTATTTATCTGATTGGTACAGGGCTGGTATTAGAAAATTAGGTGACTTAATTACCAACGAGGGAGTTATCCCCTTTCCCGACCTTATTGATAAATTCAGCCTCAAGAAAGAGGACGCTTTTAAATATATGTCTATCTACGACTTTCTTTCTAGAAAGGTAGGGGGAACCTCAGGTTTTATGGAGGTAGAACTCCTTAATGTCCTACGGAAACCTCTGACTCCCCGAATTGGCCTCCTATACTGCATCCTAAATAGACAGACTCCTGACGACTTGCAAAGTATCGCAGGCAAATGGTCTACCAAACTTGATTCTAATAGAAACGTTTTCTATAACTCACTTACTCTTTCACAAAATATTTTACTTTCCCCTAAATTACAAGCTCAGCACTTTAAAACAATTTTTTTCTTATATATCACTCCTAGCAAAATAGCAAAATGGGGGGCCGGCCAAGGTACTCTTTGTCCCAGATGTGCTGAATTCGGGGCCAACTCCATACATATATTTGCTTCTTGCACCAAGCTCGCGCCTACTTTAAATCGAATACAGGGGTTTCTAAGAGGAGTCACCTCCCAGCCAATAACTCTGAACCACACTACCATCATGCTCGGGACACAAACAGAAGCCCCACATCTGAAAAGGGAGGGCCTAACATTTATAGCAATGGCCGTCTGGAGGATCTGTGTTGCTACAGCCTGGTTAGACCCAGAACCCCCTTCTTTTTCTCAATGGCTTGCCAGATTTATGGCAACATACCACTTGGAAATAGCTGTATATGCAAAAAAAGGACGTAAGGGCCGTAGAAAGGGCACTGAGGTGTGGGAAAATCTAACCAACTGGCTGACTCTGCCCGATTAGCTCGTGTATTTCTGTTCCTTTTTAGGTCTCGCCCTGGAATTCGCATCCGAAGGATGCGTCCAGGGCGGAGACTTATAGTCGGCTGACACGGGGGAATGAGGGACACAAAACTGTGACGAGCGTGGATTGAGCTGCGTGCACGCGCGTCAACATTCACGCATGCGCACATCACAGCCACACGCATACACAGCACTCACGCATGCGCACATACACACGCATACACAGGCACACCCCCGTCACCTACACGCATACACAGAGACCCCTCCACACACACCAGCCCCTCTCCTCTCGGCTCCACACACACGCACACGCATTTACACTTACACAGACACGCAGGCACCCAGACAGGCAACCCCCCCCCCTCACACACACGCATACACACAGACTCCAGGACACATACACATACACACACACATGCACGCTCACACACATACACAGTCCGCCGCCGCGCGCGCGCACACAGATGCCCCCCGCCCCCCCCAACAAGGCGACGCCCCACTCACCGGCATCCTCAGTGCAGCGGCTCCCACCGGCAGCAAGACTCTTCTTCCCTTCTTCGGCACCGGGGCGCAGGGTAGGCTCCTGCCTGCTCCGGTGCGCCAAACAATCGCGGCTCTTCCGTGGGAGGCGGGGTAGGCTCCCGCCCTCCTACTTCCGGTTGTCCCGCCCGGCCTGCCTGACTTCCTGGTAGAAGACACGGAATGTTCATGGCAAACAGACAGACAAAAAGTGTCTTAAGAATCTTTCGTGCGCCGGTAAAGTCATCGCGGTGCTGACCAGCAGAGGGAATGCACAAGGTAAGCGGCTCGCAAGGAGGTGGTGGGGGTGTGAGGCGAGGGACGTGATCTCGCTTAATTTAGTTTCGAGTAGAGCCCCCTGCCTCCCTCAACCGTGCCCCCTCCCCCGCTTGAAGGGGCCTGTACTATGCCCCTGGTGCCCATTTGGTTTGTATTGTAAGTTCGCAACTCATTATATAACACACGTTAGAGTTGCTCCCTGAGCCTATTCTTCAGGACATTGACACAGTTTAATTCCCTCACAGGTGGCCCGTGTGTGTGTTAATGTGTGTATATGACGTTGCACCTGTAGTTGTGAATGTACGCACGTCTGACTGGCGCGGAGGTGTGCATGCATACGTGTGCATCTATCTCTGGATGCGGGCAAGAGCAGAAATGTCCTCTCTCTATGTGTGCTTCAGTGGCCAGCCACTACTGCCTCTCCAAAGGACTTGCGGATTGCCTTGTGTTGCGATCAAACTCACTTCCGGATTTCAGTAACGCTAGGTGTTACCTGCGCATTATCAGGCAAGGCCTTTCAAGGGATGAGCTCCGGAGCTCATCTTTCTAACAACACGATCCGGCTGGAGCAGCGGGGACGGCTGAGGTGCTGAGAGGACTCGGTGCATCAGAACACTGATGCTGCAATGCAGGTTTTCTCTGAGCACTTACAGTCACTGTCACAACCGGCTTTCGTTTTCACTGTTAACAGCACATATTTCTTTTACAAGTGGGATTAAAGGAGGTAGGCAGAGGACCGTGTTCAACAAAAAGAGGGGACACGTATTGCATGCAATCCTCCAGAATTGGCACCGCTTTTACAATATACGCGCTGCTGTGATTTGAGGCCCTGTTGAACAGCTCCAACATTCACCAGACATCATTTCCTTCATGTAGAGACATGAAGAATGGCGGAGAGGGAGTTTTGAATATGAGGGACTATGTTAATGTAAAAAGGGCATAAAGTACACCCTGCCGTAATTCTGGTGCAGAGTGACTGCAAATCCTCCAGTGAGCCCACACTGAAGGCCAAGATTTGTCTGTGAGATACGGGAGACTCAGGGGCCCTCTTCAAATTCTGCCTGTGGGCCCCCTCCATTTTGCATTGCGTCATAGAGTGTAATGTGCTGTAGGGCACAAGGCGGCTGTCTGCTGCACATGGTACCTTTGTATATTTTCTTGTCTAGAACCAGATATTCCTTAATACTTCCCGGAAAATCTGTTCTTCTCGGAGGAGCTAGTGTGTCACCGAACAGGATGTGACACAGGGGTATCGGAGCTAGGGGAGTCAGAAACGCTAACATCATGGAAGGGCCTTTAATGGTGCAGGTTTGATGATGGAATACCTTTCTGCTCTTACATTATTTAAGGAAATGTGCTCCCTGTGCTTTCCAGTGAGGAGTGTTGAGTGTCCGGTGTAGTACAGAAAAATGGACATGCATCCTCGGATCAGATTGTGGCAGCTAGACATGCAGCAGAAGTTCGTTGTCACTCGCTTCCATTTCTGCACATTCAAGCACCTTGGACCGGAAAACGTACGCTTGTCCCTAATGTAACAAGCGCGAGGCCAGGTGCTGCAGCAACATTACAGTACTCCATTGCCGTGGGCCCAGAGCCATGAACTAGGTTTAAACCTTCTCTAATCTCAGTTCCTTCGTTAATCAGATGCACCGACCAGAGCCGTAGCCTCCATTAGCGCAGCAGGAGCATTGGTGCCGGGGTTCAGAGGCTCTATGTAGACACCCAAACACACACACACGGAGTGACAGTGAGTGCGAAGTGACAGTGAGTGCGGAGTGACAGTGAGTGCAGAGTGACAGTGAGTGCAGAGTGACAGTGAGTGCAGAGTGACAGTGAGTGCAGAGTGCGTGCAGAGTGACAGTGAGTGCAGAGTGACAGTGAGTGCAGAGTGACAGTGAGTGCAGAGTGACAGTGAGTGCAAAGTGACAGTGAGTGCAGAGTGACAGTGAGTGCAGAGTGCGTGCAGAGTGACAGTGAGTGCAGAGTGAGTGCAGAGTGACAGTGAGTGCAGAGTGACAGTGAGTGCAGAGTGACAGTGAGTGCAGAGTGACAGTGAGTGCAGAGTGACAGTGAGTGCGGAGTGACAGTGAGTGCAGAGTGCGTGCAGAAACAGTGAGTGCAGAGTGCGTGCAGAGTGACAGTGAGTGCAGAGTGACAGTGAGTGCAGAGTGACAGTGAGTGCAGAGTGACAGTGAGTGCAGAGTGACAGTGAGTGCAGAGTGCGTGCAGAGTGACAGTGAGTGCAGAGTGACAGTGAGTGCAGAGTGACAGTGAGTGCAGAGTGACAGTGAGTGCAGAGTGCGTGCAGAGTGACAGTGAGTGCAGAGTGACAGTGAGTGCAGAGTGACAGTGAGTGCAGAGTGACAGTGAGTGCAGAGTGACAGTGAGTGCAGAGTGAGTGCAGAGTGACAGTGAGTGCAGAGTGACAGTGAGTGCAGAGTGACAGTGAGTGCAGAGTGACAGTGAGTGCAGAGTGAGTGCAGAGTGACAGTGAGTGCAGAGTGACAGTGAGTGCAGAGTGCGTGCAGAGTGACAGTGAGTGCAGAGTGACAGTGAGTGCAGAGTGACAGTGAGTGCAGAGTGACAGTGAGTGCAGAGTGACAGTGAGTGCAGAGTGACAGTGAGTGCAGAGTGAGTGCAGAGTGACAGTGAGTGCAGAGTGAGTGCAGAGTGACAGTGAGTGCAGAGTGACAGTGAGTGCAGAGTGACAGTGAGTGCAGAGTGACAGTGAGTGCAGAGTGACAGTGAGTGCAGAGTGCGTGCAGAGTGACAGTGCGTGCAGAGTGACAGTGAGTGCAGAGTGACAGTGAGTGCAGAGTGACAGTGAGTGCAGAGTGAGTGCAGAGTGACAGTGAGTGCAGAGTGAGTGCAGAGTGACAGTGAGTGCAGAGTGAGTGCAGAGTGACAGTGAGTGCAGAGTGACAGTGAGTGCAGAGTGACAGTGAGTGCAGAGTGACAGTGAGTGCAGAGTGACAGTGAGTGCAGAGTGACAGTGAGTGCAGAGTGCGTGCAGAGTGACAGTGAGTGCAGAGTGACAGTGAGTGCAGAGTGACAGTGAGTGCAGAGTGACAGTGAGTGCAGAGTGCATGCAGAGTGACAGTGCGTGCAGAGTGACAGTGCGTGCAGAGTGACAGTGCGTGCAGAGTGACAGTGCGTGCAGAGTGACAGTGAGTGCAGAGTGACAGTGAGTACAGTCACTCAGCACCACCACATTATCAGTCAGAACCACCACAGCATCACTCAGAACCACCACAGCACCACTCAGCACCACCACAGCATCACTCAGCATCACTCAGCACCACCACAGCACCACCATAGCACCACTCAGCACCACCACTGCATCACTCAGCATCACCACAGCCCCATTCAGCACCACCACAGCATCACTCAGCACCACCACAGCACAAATATGTTCTCTCAATGTTTCAAGCTTTATTACAAATGTCACAAAAAGATGTTAATATTTCACTTCTGTTCTTGGATTTTGTTACAATAAAATACACTGAACATAATCTTCACAAAAGTTATTTACAAAAGTTTAAGCTATTGCCATTATAAATTACAATCACTTTTATTAAGTATTAAAAAAAATTAAAAGCCATTGTTATTTGTAATATCAATACATCTAAGTCACGTAAATACAAATGTTGCATTACAAATGCTATAGGTGTCACATTTGCGAAAGTTATAACTACTGGCATTGTAAATGACAAAGCTATTAATTTAGCTATTTTCAAAACCAACACATAAATGAACGTTTGGTGAATTTCCATTAAAATATTTGACTTTTTTACTAAGATATTATTATACTGTTTTATGCAAACAAAATTTAGATACTGCATAAATAACTTTAATAAAACATATTTTATATGAAGCTTTTTATGTAAAAAAAATATATAGCATAAAGCAAAAAACAATTGCCATTTACAATGCTAATAGCTCAAACTTAAATAATGCGAGACCTATTGCATTGCAAATGCTTGTTTATACTATTCGGTGCCAGTCATCCCAGATAGTTTTCTCTGCATCTTTCTATGTCCGCTTCTCTGTATTCCCTCTTTCTTTTTCTTTCTTAGCTTTTTTTTTCATTTTTTCTCTTTCTTCTTTTTTTTTCTTTTGATGTATTTTGTGCCCATTATTCCAATTCCCGTTGTAACCTTTTTTCTTCTCTGTCATAGGAGGGTGGGGGGAGGGGGGAGGGGGGCCACAGACCCTCAATGTTAATTTGTATGTATACTTACTTTGCAATTTGAAAATAAAAAAAAATTAAAAAAAAAAAAGAAAGATCATTAGTGGGATCCTGGCAGAGCTTAGATATTGTTGTAGGATCCTCACCCATAGGTACCACCTTTGGCATGCTTCATCATTATATTCTCACCCGCTGCACCTATTGTGAGTGGGTGGGTTTGACGCAGGTTGTTAGCGGAGTACTTTACTAAGAAGGAGGCATTTATGTTAAGATTAAAATTGCTTCTGGATCCTCTCTTGGTTTAATCTGAGGTACTTTGGCATGGTTAAAAACAAAGTGATGTATCTGGGTATAATGCGCCCGAAACATCTGTGGGTTGACATGTTTTAGCCTTCTATATACCTCTAAGGGGTTTGCAGGTGTTCTTCAGGATCTGTGTGAATGTAATCCCTACAATCAGTAACTTGGTATTAGCTAAATTTCTTAATTTATTAGTGGTGCGACTCTTTCACACATACAAGTACAAAGCTTGCATGCTAATACATACCATCCTCTGTATTATCTAGAAAATAGAGAGGAGAAATACTTTATAACTTCACTGGGAGCATATTCTTTTGCCCCTTTTACAATTATCACATCATTCTTTATGTGTGGGTCAAGGCATGCTCACACGTGAAATCACCCCACTTCCACGCTTGCATATCGTCACACTGCATTTTGGAAACATTTAAAAATAAGAAAAATTATTTAAAAGGCGGCTTTAAAGTGCCAGATTTCCTTCTTTACTATCTATGTGCTCAAGCACAATATGCGCACTACTGGTACCATCGGATCCGATGTTTGCCACTTGTGGCAGTTTAAGATGGCGATGCCCATCCAATCCCACTGCATAATATACTACCACATACACAGGCACATGTGAGCAAACATGAAATAAACACAATTCGTACTACGAACTTGGCTTGGCAGCGAATGGGAACATTGACACATAGACTACCATTATTTGCACCAGCATTGCCACTACAACATCATCCAGCTTTGTCAGTCACCCAAGAGAAAGTCGGAATGGAGTTATTACAACGGGTGGGAATAGATAAAATGGAAGACCTTTATAAAGACGGCACCTTTACAGACATTGGTGACCTTGATTATATTGGCAATCAAACGCTGCTCTTTAAATGTACGTATCACAGGCTAAGGAGCACCGTTAAAAATGTATACCCCACGTTTCCTAGCGAGCCACTTATTTTAAAAGCGCTGCAAATGATTATCAGAAACCCCCATAACATACATCTAGTTATGAAACTATATAAGCTAATTCAGGAGGATGTAGGGGGAATGCGTCTAAAGCATTAGATAGATGGAACAAACTACTGGAAACGCACATTACCGATAAGAAATGGTATACTTGCTGCTCCCTGACTGATATGTTTACTCCCAATGGGAACGTGCGCATCATACATATAAGTATTTGCTTCAAACTTATCACACCCCGCTCAAATTACATAAATGTGGGCTCCGACGTGACGCACGTTGTCAAAGATGTGGTACAGATAATGCTTATTTACTGCATTTAGTGTGGCAGTGCCCCCGTCTCCGGACATACTGGGAACATTTAATTACTAATATGCTAAGTGACATGTTGGATTCTAAAATAGACTGCTCAATTCAGATATGTTTACTTGGACTGGTGAACAATTTACGATCGCTAAAGCGTACATTTTGTGTAATTGCGTTATTATTGGCAAAAAGTAGGGTATCAATGCATTGGGGAGCCAAGAGTTATCCTAGCACTAAACAGTGGCTTCAGGATATGGCATGCTGCAGAGACAACTTACAGACATTTGAGGAGGATCTCCCTACTAGATCTAGACCAAGAGACTATTGGATCACTCTAACGGACTACCTTCAGACTCAACAATGTTAATTCATCATCTAACGTGTGAAATTATGTAACTAACTTAGACACACTGTTAAACCATGTAATGTACTATTTAGATCATCACTGTTATTGATATATCGCACAGCTATTTTGCTTTGAGATGAATACTATTATAAGCCTGTACTTTTATTTATTTTTTGTTTTCTCTTTGTTTTTTAAATATAATAAAAACTTTTTTTTAAAAAAGAACAATAAGTAAATGTGACAAACAGTGGCTACATGCACACAAGTGCCCCTTAACTGTCTGTCTAGTGACCTACATATATTGCGTGGACTATTTAGGCTGTATGAGGGAGGGCGATCCCTGTGGTTACACACGAAGGAGAGAAATCTAAAGTTGATTGCATTAATATTCCCTAATTCGCTGTGCTGTCCGTGATGGTCCCGTTAAAACCATGCCCCAGAGACTTACTTCATCAAGGAAAGTCATCCTGCCATTTGACCTTTTTGATTTCACCTCGCGTCTGGTATTTTGCCGGCTCAAGGGGAAAACTACTTTTAAATAGCATTGAAGTTGATGCGGAGCGCGCCGCGAGACATGCTTCCTAAGCTTGTCCCGAAGGGCATGGTGTTTCCTAGGGCGGCTGGGAAATGTGGTCAGGAACTGCAGAATGTTTATGCAAAGTACTGGTCCGAGACGCGGTGGCAGTGTCTTTATATGAGTAATCATTTGTATCCCCATTGGAATCGTTTTAAATTCTTGAGACTTATTCACACAAATGACTGTTCTTAACTGAGAATGAGAACCCAGTGTGTGCAGGGGCGTGGTGTTTCCTTCGGCTGCCCGGTAATGAAGTCCTGAGTAGAGATGCTTGTAGGAAATGTTGTCCTTTGTGTTTGAGGAATCTCTTTTTACACCATCCTCACGATGGCCGCATCCCCCGTTGTTACCTCCCTTTTGGAGCACACCATGCTATCAGAATCATAACCTGAGGTCCCGGCGCGTGTTAGTGCTCTGTTATTAGGTTGTGGTGTGCTAGGAAATCTAGAACCCGAAATATTTACATTGCTCTGAGTGAACCCATTTCTCTTGGGTTAGTCTTATCATATTAATGCTGACTGGGAAAACGTAGTCGTCCCATAGTCACCGTGTCTCATGACCTATAGGTGCGCCCATCCTTCCTGGGGAGAAAAATGTATTTATCATAAGATGGCAGTTATTACTGGATGCGCCTTCAACATTTGATAGAGCTATGTATTATTGAAAAAGTATAAGCACATTACAATTATGAGGGGGTTAGGGTTGTGTGACTGCAGTGCAGTGAATTAAAAATATCTCCCATCACTGTACATTTATGACTCGTATAGGTGAGGTGGAAAAATGTATAGTATTTTTCACCATGGAATTTCGTTGTTCAGCCCTTGTCTGTGTGTGGCTGATTTATATATCCGCCGTTGCTCTTTTTCAGAGAGAATTTTCTGGATTTGCCTGTTCTCCCCTATTACTTGTTCAAAGACTGGTCTTTTACAGAATGTGAAAGTGTTCAGCCATTTTTGTGGTGTTTTCTTTGCAACAGATGATGCTCCTATGTTCACATATCCTGGTCCTGACCTTTTTGGTTGTCTTCCCTATATATTTGAGGCTACACAGGCAGGTAATCATATATTTAACCTGTTCTGTGTTGCAGTGGGTGTGTTTTTTCAATTTCCAGGGAAATCGTAAACCCAGATTGTGAGAAGTTGGCCTGGTATATGATGATCATTAATTCTAGCGAGCACCTTGCACCTGTCCAAACGACCCTTATGATGATTGGTTGTAAGTCAACCTTATAGACCAGCTATCCTAGGGGTAGCATGGACAAAAGCAGTCTTAGGCTAAACTCAAGAGGGCATGTGAAGCCAGCTGTTTTACCATATGCAATCATTTGAATACCAAATGAAAGGACACCACACAAGTTATATATTACAAAATATATGTATATATTTCTAGAATAATCCCCTATACTCTTTATGAGCACAGAAGCACAAGCGTTAAACAAAGAAGTCAATATAACATACAATAAGCTGCACAATTATGGATAGGCCGGGTGGCCACTCAAACCATATATTAAGAAAGTGGTATAAGTACCACGTCACCAACAATGAAGAGGCCTAGGGCCTTGGGAATCGCTGGGCCTACACTGGACTAACGAAGGTTAGGACACAGGAGGCCCACAGGATGCGGGTACAGTGTCTATAGGCAACAGCGTTTGTCTCCGCTGCCAAGTGGACCAGGAAGGATCGAGGATGACCAGCTGGTGGACACGAGCTGTCCTAAGAAGGTTCTCGCTGTCGGCGGTGTCGGTTCTCGAATCGGAGTCACCAAGCCTTGGCAAATGCAACCCACGCAGGACTGGAAGATGTCTTCTGGATCGGACGGGAAGGTCAAATCGGTGGCTCCTTTTCGGGGGAGCTGGGGCCAGTCTGGAGCACCCAGACCAGCGGTGTAGTTTCGATGGATCGTCGTCACAGAGGCCACTAGCCAACGGGCAAGTGACCGGACAACGCGCCGAGCAGGAAAATTGCAAAAGAACCCCACGCAGCACTCGGTGAGTGTGGAGAGGTGATCTTCAGTGCACAGGCTGCTCGGGGCTGTGGCTTCTCAAACCCCAATGCACAGCTTCGAGGGGACCTCGGGAGCTGCACTGGAAGCACTTCGCTGGCTTTCCAAGATGGCCGGTCCCACGTCTCACGTCGCCTCCACGGGTCTCAGCTTTGCTAGGACTGTGGATCGGGCTGTTGGAAGTCTGGGAGTCCAGGTCTTGTCGGTCTCTGTCGTTCGAGCTCCGGCGGGAGCAACGGCAAAGAAAACCTTTGAGCACTGATGGTGCCTGCTTGCACAGGGTGGCCATTCCTTGACCACAAGGGAGATTCTTCAGTCTTCTACGAGTAGTAGGATGTCGAAGGGTCCAGAGTTTCGTTTCAAAGTTTCAGTCAGGATGATCTGATGTGCATTGGCACAGCTCCTACCTTTATTCCAAATCAAGGGGCTGGATCACCTGCTATGTTCCTCCTATGGGTGGGACCCAGGAAGGGGGTGGTTACACCCCTTTCCCTTTGTCCAGTTTCGCGCCAGAGCTGGGGCTGGAGTGCCCCAGCACCGGTTTGAACTGGGCTTTGCCTGGGACACCTTGTGCGCCCCAGGCAGTTTCTAGTTTCATTCAGCCCTCCCTGCCCTAATCCACTATCTCCTATCTGGGGTGGTGTAACACCTCCCTGTGACAGGAAACCTTTTGTCCAGTCCTCCCCTGCCGGAGTTTCGGTCAGCAGCAGGAGGCCAGACTTGTGTCTGTGGCAGCAGCATCCATTTTGTGATGCTGAGTCTCTGGTTAGATTTAACCGCGTTTAAGCAAAGTAACATGTCTTCTCCCTCTAGAAGGGTGGAATGCTACCCCGTCGCCAGGACTGGCGAGGGGGTAGTATTCCAAAGCGTATGACACCTTACACAACATGTTTTGATAAAGCCAAACCAAAGTTAGAGTGAACCGCGAGGTTCATAATGCACTTAAAAGTATGTGGTATGGCAATATCCCAGAACAGCTAAGGGACTTGGTTCCGAAAGCTGTAGACAGGCTCAGCTCATGCTAGAGCACCATCTCACATAAAACCAAGCAGTCTGCCTCCAGGATTGTTAAGGCCTGCCATAGTGACTTATAGGTATATATGTGTCCAGATATAGGTTTAGATATAGGTATACTATCTCTAAGCAAGGAGTGATTACACGACCTTGCCCCAGCTGAGTGATCAGCCAGTTGTGTCAATTTGGATAGCCAGCGAGGGGTGGCAAAAGATATGCTGCAGCCCCTGGTAGGCCTTGGATACACCTATTTCCTGGGTACCTATAGTACACTGTACAGGGGCTCATAAGGTGACCCAATCCCAATTTTTGATGTACCTAAAGTACATGGATGTTAATTTAGAGAGAGAACAGCAGGCTGTGGGTCTGATTAGCAGGCCCACAGCCACATTAAGTCGAAAACCAGTAAAGCAAAAAGTGAGGTGACCATAGGAAAGCAGACCCTACTCTCCTACACAGACCTAGTTCCTTCGTTGGTGACGTCAGATGGCAGGCACTGCACTGACCACATGGGTAGTGTCCCACTACTCCCGGGAGGCCTAAGTCTATATCTATAGTGTTGGTGATCCTTGTTATCTGTTTGGGTCTTGTGTGTACAAGGGTGTCCTTAAGGCTTCCTGCTTTTTTGTGTGAAAAGAGTGGGTAGTCGTATTGTCTGGGCCCTGTATTCAAGGTGCACCAATTTATTTTTTTGATTTCTTTATACTGTCAGAGGCAATATTGTCATACATACTAGAGGAGGTTCCTGGTTCTCTCTCATCTGTGTGTCAAGTAATTAATCTCAATTTTAATTTCTGGCCCTTTTCTCAGTTTTTAGGATAATCTGTTCTGGATAATCCCAGGCTCTCAGTTTTTCTGCTAAATTCTCTACTTGTCTTTTGAAGTCTTTAATCTGACTGCAGTTCCATCATAAGCGGAGGAACTGCTCGTAAGGCAGTTTCGCTCTCAACAGGTGGGGATTAAATCTGAACAGGTTAGTTTTGGCAGTCAGTTTGTGATAGGTGTCGGTTAGTAGTATACCTCCTTCAGGGAATATCCTTACATCTAAGAATGTCAGCAACTCTTTGCTGCTAGTTTGTGTAAACTCCAGGTTTCTGTCATGTCTGTTACACCATGTGATGAAATCCAGGATGAATGGGACATCACCCCTCCATACCACTAGAATGTTGTCAATATAGCGTTCTATACTATGTTTCCAAGTAGTGATCTGTTGTTTGTATGGATTATTAATGTGCAAAATGCTTTTCCTCTCTAGGTTGTAGACATAGAGCCCTGCTACACTTGGGGAAAAAATACTGCCCATAGATATACCATGGGTTTGAAGGAAGAGGGTTCCTTCAAATTCAAAGAAATTCTTAGTTAAGGCTATATGGGCACATTCAAGTACAAAATCACAGTAGGTTGAGAATGTCCAGTCTGTGTTCTCCTAGCATTCTCTCATAACATCTAAGGTATCTTCTTGTGGAAGACTGGTTTATAGGCTTCTACATCCAGACTCACTGGTAAATCTTCTTGTTCATCGAATTCTAATGTCTTTTAGGTGTACCAGCAGATCTTTTGTCTCTCTAATGTAGGTCTCTGTTTTTTACAGTATAGGTTTAAAAAAAAAAATCACAAAACTGTGACAGAGGTTCCAAAAGGGAACCTATGCCTGACAAAATTGGTCTGCCAGGAGGGGGCGTTTTTTGTTAATTTTGGAGAGGGTATAAAAATACAGTATTACCGGGTTGGTTCCATAAGTAAACTCCTCACTGCTTGCTGATCCAACCCCCACACTCTGCTTCCTCTATCGTAGAGCTGATCTCTTTCATCAGTATAAGGGTAGGGTCTGTGTCCAGTACTTTATATTTCTGCTCATCTGCCAACAGCTTCAGACACTCTGCTCTGTATGCAGTGGTTGACTGGAGAAACCCCCCGCCTTTGTTGGCACTTTTTATGGCTCTGCTAGAATCTTGTTTGTGTTTAATTAAATTGTTTTCCATGGTACTTAGGTTTTGGAATCTTTGCCACATGTTAACGGGCAGATTTTGCACTTCTTTATACACATCTTGTTCAAAAGTCACCAGCTCTGCTGGGGTAGTGTGTGTGGGAGTTGGCGGGTAAAAAATAGACTTCTTTCATAAGCCTGCATCAGTTGTACCTTCAAATGTACCTTACGGAAGAATGCAGATAACTCGCAGAGTAAATGGAATTTGTCAAAGGCCGGGGTTAGAAAAAAACGTAGACCTTTATGTAATACCTTCAGTTGTGTATCAGTGGGTGTTTTGTCTGCCAAGTTGGTTACTGGGTTAGCCCTGTGCTGGGTCCTGGTGGGGTGTTCGTCATACTCCTAGTGTGTACTCTGGTGTCCTCTAGGTCCTACTGCACTCTGTTTTCTCTTTTCCTTCTGCAGCCTTGGCCTCTAGCTAAACAAGCATTGGCATAGCCAATAGGTCTCACGTTGTGGACCTTATAAGTATTTAGTTATGCAGCACAATATCCTTGGTGCATCACCATCAACTGTTGCATGGCTAAACACTTTTATAAGGTCCCAAAGGCGAGACCTATTGGCAATGTCAATGCTTGTTTTTCCTGGCGGCCAACCAAAGCCTAAGGAGGGGGAAACTAGATAGATGTAAGTATCAACCTGAACCTAAAATGGAACCTTTTTATAGTACTGGCCCAACCTCAAAAGGAGAGCAGGGGGAGGGGTGAAGAATCTGCAGAAGATAGATTATACACCATAAAAAGAGTTATCGGACACAGGGGATACTTTTTCCCAAGACACCTAATCTTAAGAAATTGTCTCAAAGCAGTACCCAACAGGCGGCACTAAGAAGTGCCAATCAGACAAGAAAACCATGCAAAACTGGCCAGGCAAATGAGTTACTGCTCCTCTCCTGAGAATCCAGACAGTTGTCCTTGGCAAACACATGCCCCGTAGTTCCCTAGTCAGCCTTGACATGTTTAGCTGTTCGAATCGTTGTCTTTTTACCGAGCGAGCAGAACATCAAGACCGGTCAAGGGGCATTACAGCGAGAGCTTTGAGACTATCTGTGGCAAGTTTGTAAGGAATAAGGGTCGGTGACTCGGGTGATTAGCTTCATTTGGGGACAAGTTGTCTACATGATTTACAGCAGGCTGCCAGAAACGGATGAGAAAAGCATATGGTATCTGTATTGAACCCACACAGCTCTGAAGCTAAATGGAGCTAAAAATTACGCACACCGATTAAAAAGCGTGTGTTGAAAATACATGCTTTAATCAGAAACATAAACATTTCATTTCCATTAGGAGAACAGACTTTTCAATATTAGAAATTGTAATGTTTTCTAGGGATATAGATTTAAATAAAACTTTTTATTACCCTTAAAGGAAAAAGTATTTCTAAGCTTACTTTCTGGATGTAAATGTTACGATATTCTTAACACCTTAAATAAAGATATCATATTTTTCTTGCGCCGTTCAAACAGTACTTGAGTGGGGAAGAAAAGGCAAGAGTTTCGGGGTGGGCGGAGGAAACGTATAAACAGAGAAAGACGAGTGTGTGTGCTTTAGACAGACAATGCCACAGAGAGCAAAAAAGAGACACAGGGAGAGGATACAGAGATTGAGAGAGAAAGTGCGAGATAAAGAAAGGATGAGAACATGTAAAAGAGGAGAGGACTAGAGTGAGGGAGAGAGGCAGAGAAGGAAGGGGACAGAGAGCGAGAGAGGGTAAAACGAGAGAGACGGAATGCGTGCAGGAGAGCGTAATCCCAGGGTGATGAAGAGTTAAACTTCCGGAGTTTACAATTCCTCACCACACAGAGTAGATATACATCTCCTTGCTGCACTGTTTCAAGTCTTTGATTGTGCTCAGTGATCGAAGTGGGGGAAAAAATAGTAGGGAAACTGTGGGCGGAGACTCTGAGGGCGGGGATAACCCAAGGATTGGATCAGTGGGCGGAGTCAGAGGTGTGGCCAGAATGTGCCAAACATCACATTTTTTAGTATTTGTTTGGCATTTCACCGACCAGTTACAGCTTATTGTGTTATTTAATTTAACTAATGGATACACTTGATTATTTAAGCTTTAATAGGAGTTTTTGGCATTTAAATACATTCACAAAGTGGAATATATTTCCAATCACACAATGTCCCAAATACGCTTTTAACTTATAAACTGCAAGTAACAAAAGGATCTCTCTGACACAAGCAGTAACCTACTAACCTAGTTAACATTATGTGCACTTTGTAATCTGCATGGTACGTGTTCTTTGCAGTAGGCACATTAACCCTCTGTGCCACCTTTCCAGGAGTCAACCCTTCCACTTGACAAAACTCAGCTCTCTCTCTAAGAAGAACATTAATCATCAAAGTTATCATGACATTTTTATTGTTGCTGAAAGTCGCTGGAGGCCAGGAAGGAGGCAGCAAGTTTTTTTAAACCATAATATACTTGCAAACACTACGCACCCACCGGAAATAGGTACCCAGTGTGGTCACACTGTTTACACCGGCAAAAGCCGCTGGTAGCACTTTCAAAAGCCACTCACTAAATTTCTCGCAGAGCAGCGCATGCACTGGCTCAGCGAGACCTAAAAAGGAGGTATTGATTTTGTGGGACTCTAAAGGACTGCCATGTAGTTCCTATAAATCTATATAGGATCTGCACATTTAGACAACATAAACTAAGGGATTGGTGTTCAGACTGATTCCAGACACCCCCAAAGGATATGTTAGCCTGTTAGACCAGCTAGCTCACAGTGCCACTATGAGCCCCTCTTACCAAGGAGTGAATAACTTCTGGCAACTATCGCACATGACAACCCTGACCACTCGGGCATTGTTGAAACAGTACAGTACATTTCGCGTAGTCACACGTGTTCACTCTGTCTCAGAGAGATATACAGAATAAATGGTGGGGATGTTTTCAATAAGTATTTATTTAACCAGCGTCATACTAGTATAAAATATGTGTGCTACAGAAATCATTAGACATAAACATAAGTATATGGTTATAAGTACCAACTGAGTAAAGAAAAGATAGAATTCTACTGTAGTGCTAAAACAATGAATATATGCAGGCATATAGATACATAACCATAAAATGCATTCTCCTCCGATGCAAACCCTAACTAAATATACCTCAGTGTACCTAACATGTATTCCATGTACCTAACATGCTGCTTCCACTACTACCAGACTTTCTTCCGAATTTGTCAACTTCGGGGTATGTTAATGTATTAAGAGTGCTGAATAATGCTCTGGTTCAGATTTTGATACTAGTAAGATACACTCGACAAATTTTTAGGTCTCGTGACCTACAATGCGTGCAAGCGCATTGAGGGAACGAGAATTCAAGTGGCCAAAATCATCGTCAAACCAAGGGCTTCGTTCCTGCGGTTTTCTTGAAGTTCACGTGAATCACGTGAGCAAACAAGCACGCGCATTCACTGCCAGCCCAGCACATCAAAGGGCTTCTCCTCCCCTAATTATTCATGGCCGGCCGCAGGCCGGCCGTACTTCTCCTCCCCTAATTACTTTCAGTTTCCCGGCCCGGCAGCTCTGCATTCCCCCTTGCTTCAGATAGTGTGTATTTGGTAACCTCCCCCCTCCCCTTCTCTGCCTTCCTTGCGCAATTGAAAATTTGACTTTGTTGTCTGCAGTCTCAGCCTCTCTCGCTTCTTTCTCTATCCGTCTCCTACACGTCGCCCTTGCACAGTCCCTCTGCTTCTTTCACCCCCTCCTTCTCTCTCCCTCTTTTTCTCTTCTTTCTGTCTTCCTCACTCTGTCTTCCTAGCGAGAAGTACCTGCTATGTTTTGCAAACACTTCCTCATTTCTAGTAGCATGGCAACAGGGACACTGCACTCAGTTCAAACCCTTTCAGTGACGATGCTTGTTTTCACCTCCCTCTGACACATGCCTGGCCGTCCCGTGATTTTGCTTTTCTGGAGCAGCACTGACTAAACTTCCTTCTCCGGCCCCGTAAACCTCAGCTGCTCCAGAAACTGGTTGTGCGGACTTACCTCCGAGTTCTCTCAGTACCAGTACCGGAGGTATTCAGTCACCTGCCCCTCCTTGCTCTGCTGCAGTTTCTTTGTTTATCTGTTCCATGTCTTTGTTCTTTCCAATTGCTGAACCTCCGCCCACGTATTGATTCAGTTCAGGTTTTTCCTGGTCTTCTGGCACGTCCCCTACCTCCCGAGTCCTGATCTTGTCACGAGCAGAACGTTTGCCCATTTTCTTTGGTTTCATGTGTGGCTTGTCTCACTTTCACTTCTGTCAAATATGCGCACTTCTCGTTCTCCTGCTGTGATCACTTCTCTCATTAGAGTCCTGTCATTTTAGCTGCAATCGGTTCACTGTGACTGTAGGTTGCCTTTTTTACTTTTCATTTGTAATGTGTCTATTGGTTCCAACAAGGGCTTCTTTTATTTTTTCCTCATACGAAGATGCGATTTGGTCCACTGCATCTTTGGGCCGTTTGACCTGTGAAGTATATCTAAATACACTTTAGAAATCACTTTTTTTAAACCATAACTCTTACAAGGCAAATGCTCAAATAGTTAATTTTATAAAACGAAGGACATAAATTCATATCTTGCTGCGTTGCTACTGGTTGTGTCTTAAGCTGCCAGTTATTTTGCAGGTTAGCCTCAGGTCTGTATGTGTTGCTTTTATCAAATAATTAACTCGTTCTGTTCTAAAAACAATTGAACTCCTCAGTTGCAGTGTTTTTGGCTTATAACTTGAGGTCTCATTTACTTTCCGAACTCTGCCGAAATGTAAATGATTATTTTTCAGGGCTACCTGCTGAAGCCGGGTGGCTAATGGTCATTTGCTTATTTAGTGGGCCTGGCCCTTTGTGACGTCCTACTTACCTTCAGTGTGCAAATCACTTTACAGTGCTTTGGGTACATATACGGTTTTACCCATGCTTAGGTGGCCAGTATTGTGTGCACATCGTGGGTAGTGTTATTGGGGGGGTCCCCAGTTTTGTAAGAATTCTGGCAAGTAGTCGGGGAAACTACATTTTAAAGTGTAGACATTTAATCACCAACAAGGAGGCAAAATACAGGACGATAGGACCAAATATCTTAATTACATCTCAAACTTCCAAGCTGCATTAAAAATCATATTTCAGACCTGCTTTTTGTTTTTAAAGTACAGGTTTCAATACTGGTTTACTGTAGGTTAGTTAACTAATCAGCTGATGGCATGTAAGCAAATGGAGGCTTTACCATCTTTTCATAATGCTTCGAGTTTAATGAGGCTGCGGACTTATACCATAGTTGTTTTGATTTATTTGTATTCTGTATATGGGTTCCATGGCTTGTGCAATAAAGTCCAGTTTCTCCTCCCTTCGTGTGATTAATTTATTGATGAGTTAGCAAGTTCTTTAGTAGTAGGTAAATAGTAATATGCCTGTGGAATTTTATGAAATAACCATTCATGTAAGGGGAGGTATGCCTGGTGGTTTTCCTTCTAAAAACACACTTGTCCCATGAAGTAATGTGGCACATTCCGGACCTCGATGCCACAAAACATTAATAACAAGCACTGGCGTTGCCAATAGGTATCGCAGTAGGAAAGTTGGAGCTATTACAATTGCAAATAACAATGCCTTTTTTATTTTTGTTTTCATTTTAAAAACATAAAGGGCTTTGTCATTTACAAAACCAATAGCTCCAACTTTCCTACTGCGAGACCTATTGGCAACGCCAGTGCTTGTTTAATATTGTAATGAAAGAGTGACTTCATCTTTAGTGGTTAAAGACGATTTTGGACATTCCAGCTTTACACCAGGCAGTGGTTTAACAAATGCTAAGCAAATAAGGAGAGCATTTACTTGTGAGTTAGTCTTTACAAGTTTCAGAGCATTCAGTTTGTTTAAGTCAAAAAATCGTTTGACCATTTGCAGAAGCATTTTGCTTTAAACTGATTTGTTTTGCCTGAACTAAAGGATGCATTGAATGCAGGTTATAATGAATTTACCTGGCTTGTGCTTTGAGATCACCCATAAGCCCTTTACAACATTACCAATGCCTATGTTTAATATGCCTATCTGTTAGAAATGGGGATCTCTAGTTGGCTGCGGCTGGCGCCGAGGTCCAAATAGAGATCCTTCTTCCTAAATCAGAGGAAGGGGCCCACACCCTTTGATAACCCCTGCTCAACCCTGTGGTAACATAGCACTAGCAGACAGGCCTATCTCAGAGGCAGTGTGTTAAGCATTTATGATAATATACAATAACGCAGGAGAGACGCTACAAACAGACACCACAAGCAGTTATAGAAAAATAGTTATCTTTATATAGACTGAACATGAGGCTAAAAGCGCTCAAGGAGCCACAATGCACATAATTACATATTCACTTCAAAAGCAATAAAGGCACTCAAAAAGGGTGTGGAAGACTTAGTTCGAGGCCGGGGTCCACGCGACCCGGTGATGCACAATGTACCTGAGATTTAAAGAGGCACGGCACGCAGCCTCACAAGGAAGCCGCAGTGATGACAGGCCGACTTGCAGTGGCCACAGCTCCCAACGGCCAAAGCTTCCAGCTGTAGCGGTCCGCAGCGTGCACTCACGATAATCCTGGGACGGGACTTACAGGCGGGCACCCAGCGGCACACGCAGGTGAAAACAAGATCCTCAAAGTGGTGACTAGTGCGGGCACTCAGCAGCACAGCTTCTCAGCTGCAGCGGCCCACAATAGCGATAGCGATGATTCTCGTAAGACGGCAAATGTGGGCACTCAGCGGCACAGCTCTTCAGCTGCAGAGGCCCACAATAGCAATAGCGATGACTCTGGTAACACAGGGAAATGTGGGCTCTCAGCGGCAACAGCTCCTCAGCTGTGGCGGCCCACTGTAGTGATAACGATGACTTTGGTAACACAGGCAAATGCAGGCTCTCTGCAGCAACAGCTCCTCCACTGCGGCGGCCCACAGTAGCGATAACTATGACTTTAGTAACACAGGCAAATGTGGGCTCTCAGCGGCAAAAGCTCCTCAGCTGCGGCGGCCCACAATAGCGATAATGATGACTTTGGTAACACAGGCAAATGCGGGCTCTAAGCGGCAACAGCTCCTCAGCTGTGGCGGCCCACAATAGCGATAACGATGACTTTCAGCCCGCGATTCCCGTAGTAGAACCAGAGGCTCTGGAATTCTCAACAGAGGCCTCACCTGCAAGTAGAATCCCCCTCAAATAGGAATCCAGGCGGCTGATGGGTGAAGTCTAATGTCCCTGAGACTTCAGCAGGAGGCAAGATCAAATCAGGCCCTTAGTTAGTTGCTTCAGCAAGATAGGTGAAAGTTTCAAAGTCCTTTCCCTCTAGTTACACTGACAGAGGTTCGTCTTGACATCCAGAAGTAACACACTGGGTAGTGGTTTTAGTACAGGTCTTTATACCCCAAAAAGTCTTTGTTCTCAAAAGTCACAAACCCCTGAATCCACCCAGAACCAGTTTGGTGTTGTCCTAGAGCACTTTGTTTACAAGGCTGCATCCTGCCTTTCAGGAAGAGGGGTCTGCCATCAGACGCACAGTGGGAGGTGGAGCCATCATTCACCTTGCCAGGCACAGGCCTGCTCAGATCAAAGGGTTACCCCTCCCCATACTCCAACTGCAGATCTCTCCTTTCAATATAGGTCAGGCTCAGCCTGCCCTGTCTCTCCAAAACCAGACAGCCAATACACAGAACAGCAGAGCCCACTGGAAGGCTTAGGCAGGAAAACACCCACCTTTCAAAAGTGGCACTTTCAAACCCAAAACACAAAAATAATCTTCACCACAAGATGCACTCTAATATTCTGAGCTCAGGCTTACTAAACTCTGTTTTCCTATCATATCCCTTCGGTCAATTTACAATAGGGAGCATTTGCGCTGTAGCACTGAATGGCAGTGGCACAGCGCCCAGAGCATCTAACACCAGCAAACACAGAGGAGACAAAAGCGAAAAATGGAAGGGAGACCCATGGCAATGGTGCCATGTCTAACAATATCCAAAAGTTCTATTCAATGGGACCTGTAAACCACTTACCTTATTTTGAGTGTTTTATATTAGAGAGTTAGTAATTCCACTGCCTGATGGAACAGGCTGATCTCTACCATTAATGTCTCATTGGTAGACTAGATTTTTGCGGATTTATGGCTGCACATAGGTAGGTGTCAATTGCATATTCACAAACTTTGTTTACTGTAAGTTATCTTCTAAATCATAAAGAGTTACATTTCTGAATGTAAAGTAGGAGGGCTCTGCTTCACAGTTATCAATAGGACATTCAATCAGCGAGGTGCTATCCTCTTTGAAAATATATGCATCAGTATTTATCTTAGTCTTTGTTGCTTTTCAACTGTCTACTGAAAACTGTAGTAGTTCGCGTTCCCTGAGAGGTTTTTTTCCTTTATTTTTCTTATGGAATGCCTTTGGAACATATATAGTCCTGTTGTGATTCGGGCTTTCTGCAATCACTACCCGATATGCTACGTTAGCCGCCTCATTCTGTTGCTCATTTCCAGGTGGTGAGACATCAGTGACATTTTGCCTTCTGCTTGCCACCATATTTTGGGAACTTAAAGTTGAAGAATGTTAGTACTAACATTATTTAGCAAACATTCAATTGGTCTTTCTTACCCGTTTGTTTGAAACTTGGACCACATATCTTAAAGATTTGAAATAAAGATATTGAAGTTGGTTTGACATCAACATTTCCTTGAGGTCATCCTGAATGTTTATTCAATTTCTTAAGCCTCATTCTTTGTTGGTAAATGGGTAACAAACCTGAGAGCTTTGATTTAATGGCCTGTCTGAAGAGTCCACCATTGTGATAGGCTCAGTTTCACATTCCACAATAACTGGCTGTTCCTTAGAACTGTTTCTGGTGTCAGCATGCACATTTCTCGCTATTGAGTGTGTTCAGGTAGAGGGAACTTTTTTGCATGTTTGTGAGGCACTCTGTTTTTCCCAAACTTCATACAGCATTTTCTGTTGTTTAAAGTTCATCTATAGGCATACATGATTAATTGCAATACATTTGAAAGACGTGTAAGATGGTCTAAATTTGATAAACAAGAGCATGAGCCATTCATTTTCTTAGCTTTTCATTGAGCCCAAATAATTATGGAAGTACGTTTATTCAATTTCTCTTTGAGTATCAGTAGCCTTCCATTTTTCCTACACTGGAAATTTGCTTGTCTATTGTGATAGATTTGTTTTAATATGGCAGAAATCTTTGTTTAGTGCAGTGTTCACTTCATACCAGGATGTTGATTCATTACCCTGATCTCGTCTCATAATAAAATAATTATTACCTTTTGACCGAAATAGGTGAGGAATACTTGGGTAGTCTAATACTCCTTAAATCTTCAATCAGGATGTGTTATGCAGGCTGTAGAATTTGAGATGAAGTTGCCTTGGTTATTTTATCTTTAGTACTAGCATCATCATCTTCTCTTTTCACTACATTGTTCCCCGGGGCCGGCGGCAGATTAGCCCAGCACCATGTGACTCTGGGCAATAGCTTGCTTAATCTTCCCAACGGCCCCCAGCGCCTAGAGACCCTTACGGGTGATTGTGCGCTTTACAAATGTGGATTATTATTATTATTATTATAGTAAGATGATTTTGTAAGTGCATCCTATTTTCCTTCAATGGGTGTGCCGTGCTGGACCAAAATTCAGTGGCTCTTTGCATTAGTACTTGTGACACTGACTCCTATTGAACTGGTCCAATTATTTAAACAGTGCTAATGTTTGATAACGCACATGTGGTTGGGCTTTGACTGGCTTCTTGGATGAGCTACACTAGCTTTATTTTTGTCCTTTTTTCATCGTAAGACTTGCTTAATTCCAATATTTTTAGATGAACCAAAAGGAAAATGTGTGGTGTGTACTATTATCACTACACTCCAGGTAGTCTTAAAACAATTTTAGGAATTCTTTGAGTTTCGTCAAGGAGTTAACCTCTACCAATAACAGCTTCTTGTGTTGTTAGTAGACATCCCTTCTTTTTTAAGTCTGAATGACCAAAGTACTGTGCTGGCAACTTCTGAAAGCTGTTTTGGAAGGCTACATGGTATTGAGGCTGTTGATGATTAAGATGCTAAAATCTGCAGCAGCTCATGGAGGTTCAGTTCAGTTCATACTTTATTAACGTTTAGACACAGTCCTCCTCCGGGGCTGAAACTCGTCATGGCTGCTATGTGAAACGGAATAAAGAACTTCTCAGCATCAATTTTGTGGTTCGTGCTCCATCTTTGTGCAGAAGTCGTCCAGTGGCAGGTGGAGTGCTTGTGATTGATTGATATATACACACACACACACACACATACATATATATACATACATACCTGGGATTCCTACGCCTCCCATGTGAAGTTTCTCGGCGAAAGTCACAGCACCACAGCAAGGTATTGGTTTAAAATGTGACTTATTTCCACACCATTGTGCAAAGTGAGCAAAGATAGGACGGTCTACACGTTCGGCTACCACTAGCCTTCTACTGTACCATCATATATATATATATATATATATATATTATCAACACCACGCTCCCCACCTTCGCTGAGGCAGCAGAACACACACGGGACCCCAGGTGAGCTGCAAAAATTCATTTATTTAGCGTACAACATGACGCGTTTTTTTTTCTTTAAAAACTTCTTCAGATGCCGCCAGGAATTGACAAGTGCTTCTCCCGCCTTGTTTTTTAAGCAATAGGCCCGCTGCGATTGGACAGAGCATAGCTGGCATGCTTGCACTGGGTGAACGCAAACACCAGAACTGGATTTACATGGAGCGGACACCCAAACGTAAGTACTGGCCCCAGTGGGCGGTGTCTGCTCCCTTCTCCCCAATGCTTGCCTTTGATCTTCATTACGGGCGGTGTTACAGATCACTGTGTCCCTCACCCCGCCGCTGGTATCCCGATAACAGGCCCATGCATACTGTTTAGGTAAACAGCATGTCCCCACGAAGTCGTGGTCCATAGGATTGAGGCCAGTCAAATCTTGGGTCTGCGGCGTGTCCTGGCACGTACCAGAAAGTTTGTAGTCTGTCCACTTTACCACCAAAGCCGCCGGACTCTAAAGGGGTGGATGCTCTCACGGGTGTTCGTGGTCGCACCCCAAAACATCAACACCACGCTCCCCACCTTCGCTGAGGCAGCAGAACGCACACAGGACCCCAGGTGAGCTGCAAAAATTCCTATATTTAGCGTACAGCATGACGCGTTTCGTTTTCTTTAAAAACTTCTTCAGATGCCGCCAGAAATTGACAAGTGCTTCTCCCGCCTTGTTTTTTAAGCAATATGCCCCGCTGCGATTGGACAGAGCATAGCTGGCATGCTTGCACTGGGTGAAAGCAAACCCCATATATGTATATATATAGCCAATGCGCAAGCCACATCAAAGAATTCCTTTCTTAACAAAAGTGCAAGTACATCATTTCGACAATTTATATTCTACTTTTTAAAAAGAGGTTTTAAAATTAGACAACAGAGCCTATGACAATGACAACAATCAACTAAATTATGACCATTGACGATTTGAGAAGGAAGTCCATATGTGCAGTTATTCTCTTGATCTAGAAAGACTTCAAATTTCTCAGCTCTTATATAACGCAAATTTAATGCTACCCGGAATTTTAATGGTACTAAATGTAACCAGCATCTGGAAGTGCAGATAAATACCGAAATACATTCATATTTTCTCATGAATCTATCATATTGTTTGCGGAGGGTCTATTTCTTACATACTTCAAGTCCGCCAACCTAGATTCTTTTTTACAGACTATTTTTAATTCTGCTTTAGAGTGTGAGGTAGCCCCTATTTTTAATTCGAATTTAAAAATTCCTGCGATGGCTTCTAATCTTTTCTTTCACTTCTTGCTATTTCAGTAACCAAGCAGGCTGATATCTTCTGGGTATTTGGGACCCAAAGTTTATCCCAAAAACACAAAGTTGATTTATGGGCTAAGAAGTTCCAGGACAGCAAATGTTCTTCTAATATTATCATCTGGTACAATGCCCCTTTGGGAAGGGCCAACGTTTTTTCAAACATCTGCTTTCACACCTCTCCCAACTTCTCTCCATACTAATGGCCAATAACTCGACCCCATAGAGGCATTGCAGGCCTACTTGGGTAACGTCCAGAATTGCCAAATCATCTGCATTGAATAGGCACAACACATGTCTACCTCCCATTTTCGGACAAAAGGAGTGAGTCGCTGCCAACTCTCCCGCAAGGTCGTCTAAAAATAAAAAGAACAATGTGGGTGCCAGGACACAACCCTGCCTTAACCCGTTTCCCAAGGGAACTCTCGCAGAAAGGGCCCCATCTATGTCAAGCTCTACTTGGGCCCAATTCCCGGTATGCCATTCCAGCAAAATTGCTACTAAGCAGTTTGAAATACCCCGATGTACTAATTTGGCCCAAGGTATACTACGAACAGCCAGATCCAACGCTGAGCTAAAATCAACTAAACAGACCAAGTTCCCAGTTGTTTCTTTTGCCTTCTGTCCCAAAGCCCACAAACTGAAACAATGGTCTATTGTTGAATGCCCAGCTTTAAAGCCTCCCTGCTCCATTGCAATAATTCCTTTTTTCTCTATCCAGTTCTTTAAGGGCCGTAATATTACTTAGGAGTACAGTTTTGCACTTGCAGCCAACAGACTTATCAGCCAGTAATTCCCCGGGTTGTCCATTGCACCTTTATTGTTTATAGGTTTAATGATTGCGCCCTTCCAACTTGGAGGAATTATCCCAGTCTTAGTTATGTAAATAAAACCTTTGGATAAGAATACTGCCCACCACAAGGGGTTTGACTTAATTACAATTGCTGGTAGGTTATCTGGCTCGCTGCCTTAGTTAAATTTAAGGAAGTTATCAACTTGGCGATAAATTGGATAGAAAATGACTCGAAAGTCTCCACCCCACAATTGGCCACCCCTTCTTCACCACTGTCTCCCTTGGCTTATAAATATTAGTTAAAAACGTTACCCAATCTGTTTCTTACACCATGCATCTTGTCGGTGGGGCAGTCGTACATCATCCCTTCTGGACTAACTCCAGAATTTCCTCATGTCCTTTTCCTGAAGTGTCTTAATCATCAAATCCCAATTCAACGGAAAGAAAGCCTGCTTTTTTCTCGCCAACAGAGCTTCGTATTTCCTTTTCTTACAGCAGTAGATATCGACTGTCTTTGCTTGACCATCTGATCGCCTCACCCTTTTTATTTCCTTTAGTTCCTTCCTAGCAAATGCACACTCCTTATTGAACCATTGTTGGTTTGAAATTTAGCATGGCTGGTCCCTTTATGTTTTCTTATTGCATACCCTTACTACTGGTATCAATCACTTTACTACCTCTGCAATTATATTTGTATACCACACACCGTTAGGTTCTCTTATGGCCCTATTCTGGACCATCTCATTGATTAATTGATACTGCATTAACTGTTCAATATATCTCCCATCAATTCTTGTTGTTAAGTGTTTAGGGAAATCTAGTGCCATTGGAATAGCTTGTTCCCTCAATAATAGAGCTACCTCTCTATCTAATGTTAGCCCCTAATGGTCGCTTTCCTTTAGTCTTAGCCCCATAAATACAAAGATTAAAGTACCATGCCTGTATGAACATGTAGTCAATGGGGCACTGTTGTTTCCCATATAAAAACGATTTTGTCACTGGTCCCTCGGAGGCTTCTCCGGATCGGGTTGTCGCTCAAATGGGTGCACCTATTGACACCCTCAATTCCGAGATGCTTTTATAGCACGGAAGATTAAGGTGGTCAATTGGGGGAAGGAAAGGAAGGGAACAGCAGGGAGGGAGACCCGTGGAAAGAAAAACACCCTATTATAACACTGCTTATAATACATATAGAAATACCGTTCTCACTTAGTCAGTAAGCCATTTTCCTATATACCTGTAAACAAAAATAAACACACGTCTGGCAGTGACTTCAAGTAGGGTGATCAATACTCTTCCTAGCTGCTAAGCCTTTACAGCAGGCCCTACTGTGAATATAAACCAAGGAATTCAACTGAGATCAAGAAACAACATTCAACTTCATAATATGACTTCCTCTTTCCAAGACTACCCACCAATGTTGGTGCCCAGTTCCATTTTCACAAGGGAGGAAGGATGTTTTCTATTTTCATCCTCTCACTGTTCCCTTGCTACATAGGACGAACAAAAACACACAACATGTAACATAAATTATAATTCATAAGGTTCAGATGAACGATTGTTGTGCATTATTTGATTCATAATGCAATGCCTCATGGCCATAGGAATACTTCAATGTCAAATATGGTATAGGATTAACGAACAAGCAATTTACCACCTGGTATTTTCAAAGGTCTTAAGGTTTGGAGGTTATCTTGTGTTGAACCACACTCTCACGGTTCCGTTAAAGTTAGCAGTAATTCAACACAGTGAATAATGGGCACTCCCCTTTTTTAGCTAGGCTCGCTTGGATGCGTAATGAAAAACATGCAGTATGCCCCTTGCAGCGGTTTCAGGGTCATAGACACCCTTACCGCACCAGTGCAGCACCTCAGCAATACGTGAAACTACTCAATTTTGGGAATCCGTCTCGAGTCTTCAGCATATCAGGAACAAATAATCAGCTCCGAGCTCCTTCAACGACGGGCTTTCATAGTCCTCCGCATTGTGAAGTAACGTAATTTCCTGTGCGCTCACGTGACGCGCTGCACAGGATTCTGGGGATTGTGGTTCCAATCCCCTTGTCTTCCGTCTCCCTATGTCCGCTTCTTTCTGTCCACCATGTTTAGAGCTCTTGGTACGCTGTGGCATACCTGTCCCAGATCTTCTTATGGCGATCCAGTGGATTTGAAGCAGCACCCGCCTCCCACTGTGGTGAGTGTGCAACAGCACAATCCTCTCCCGGGTAGGGCTGACAAGACCCAGGCTTATTTGGAAATTTAGCATGAAATGCTTTGACACACCTTGGGGCGTGCATTCCCACAGCTGGCTCCCAAGAATTTTCCTCCACGCCATATCCTTTCCAAGAGATCAGGTACCACAGCCGTGATCCTTTCATCTTGGAGTCCAGTATTTTGTGTACTTCATATTCTGGCTCATTGTTCACCAATATAGGAGAAAGTCGTTTCTTAACTGGGGTGTATGAGGGTTTCAATAGCGAGACGTGGAAAACGGAGTGTATCTTCATGTTACGTGGGAGGGCTAGTCTCACCGCCACAGGTGAAATGATTCTTTTGATTTTATAGGGACTTATAAATTTAGGATTGAATATGCTGTACTTGCGGAACCAAATGTTTTGGGTAGATAGCCATACCGCGTCTCCAACCTGGTATAGAGGTTGCTTTCTACGGTGTCTATCTGCCTTTGCTTTATAGGACTTCTTGGCTTCTTTTAGGTTCCTGTAGTTAAGGTTCAATGTTTGTTGTGTGTGGGTAATCCGGTCTTGTACTTCAGGTACTTTTTGAGGTGCTCTGGGATGAATGATTGGTATGATTCGAGGGTGAAATCCATAGGCGTTGTAGAAAGGAGCCAGTTTGGTGGATTGGTGTTTGGCACTATTGTAGGCTATCTCTGCCAGGCACAGCAGATCCACCTATTCCGCCAAATTCTCTTTCACATAGCACCTTAAGTACTGTTTCAGAGCCTGATTTAACCTCTCAGTTTGTCCATCTAACTGTGGGTGGAAACTTGTTGACTTAGAGGATTTCATGTGTAAAGCTTCACACCATGCTTTCCAAAACGTGGCTGTGAACTGCGGGCCTCTAACTGATTTGATATTGGTCGGTAGGCCGTGCAACCGAATCACATGTTGCAGGATAAGCTTTGTTAATTGGCTTGCAAGCAATAAAATGGACCATCTTGGTTAGACAGTCTACTACAACCAGAATAACTGTACAGTACTTGTCTTTTGGTAATCCCACCACAAAATCCAGCGAAATGGACTCCCACTGAGCCATCGGGGTAGGGAGAGGTTGTAACAATCCTTGTGGTTTTCCATGTTCCACCTTGGCTTTTGCGAACATCTCGCATCTGTGAATCATGTTTTTAGTGTCTGTCACCACAGACGGCCGCTAGAACTGGCGACGTATTCGATCAAGGTTCTAATCGATGCCGTTATGACGCAATTGGAACACTTCTTCGTGTAAAGCCACATTTGGTATCAACAACTGCTGCCTCTTAACGGTAATCCTTTGATCAGGGTCATTCTTTCCCATGGCGGGTTTGCACCCCCTTAGACACCTTTTGCTGGAAGGTATCTGTTTGGTGGAGTCCTATGACTTGTTGAGGGGCCAAGATAGAATGTTGTTGTTCTATCTTTTTCTCTTGGTTGGTTTCTTGTGGGGACAAGGCTTCCGCCTATCGATTTTCGGTTCCGGGTCTATACGTAACCACATAATGGTATTCCGAAAAGAAAAGCATCCATCAAAGTTGCTGTGGAGAGAGCAGTCTAGTGGACCGCATAAATTAAAGGTTGCGGTGATCCGTGTACACGGTCACCACATGTTTGGCTCCCATCAACAGATGTCTCCAATCACCAAAAGCGTCCTTTTTATGGCCAGCAACTCCTTTTCGGCTATGGTACACTTATGCTGCGCATTGTTTAGCTTTTGTGACATATAGTGACATATAGGCCACAGGGTGTAGTTGGCCTGTGGTCTTGTGTCGTTGCTACAGTATGGCTACTGTTGCTAAATCAGACGGATCAGCCTCCACCACATAGGGGTTCTCCGGATCGGGGTGAGCTAAAATTGGAGCCGTAACAAAAGCCTTCTTAAGGCTTTGAAATTAAGTTTCTACTTTCGGGGTCCAAAGGAAGGGCACGTTTTTTGGTCTCGCTGAGACAGCGCATGCTCTGCTCCGAGAAATTTAGGGCCATATGCAGGTAATCTCTATTTACCGATTCTTAAATACCTAATTTTACCGATTCGGTATTTAAGAATCGGTAAATAGTATGTAGGTAAAAATTCAGTAAATTTTACTGATTCGGTAATATTCGGTATTTACCTGTTAGGTAATTCCCATTCATTCCTATGGGCCTGGAGGCTCATAGGAATGAATGGGAAGCCATTCACTATTACCGATTTGGTAAATAGCGAATCCGAAATAGGGGGAGTATATTCAAGGGTGGCAGGATGTCACATTGACACCCTGTTGCACCCCTGAATCGTGCATTTGTGCATGTATGTCTGCCACATGGCACTTTTAAAAAAGCACAAAATTGCTTTTTAAAGGTATTCAATATTTACCACCAACTTGTAGTTGGTGGTAAATAACGAATCCTTAAATCAAAAATGCACTCACTTGAGTGCTCCCTACATAGGATTTAAGGATTCGGTAATTTACTGATTCAGTATTTTAAGAATTCGGTAATTTACCGATTCCTTAAATTACAGATTCGGTAAATTACCGAATCTTTAAATACAGTCACCTACATTAGAAACAGCTAAATACCAGTCGGTTACAGAAAATGTACCGATTTTCGTCCGTTACAGACCGGTATTAAACTACCTACATATGGCCCTTAGTATCGGGGTTTTCAAAGTGCTGCCTGGTGGCCTAGCGCTTACGTTCACGCACGCAGCCGCCATCTGCCTCCCTTCCAGCGCGATCCCTTTAACTTTTTCGTGCTGTTGCATGCGTACATCACTAGCGTGTTTTTTTTGTGTTTTTATTTTACGTGCGGCCCCTTTAACTTTTTCGTGCTGCTGCGGCCAATGCTGCTTGTTAGTGTGAATAAGAGCATTTCAACACCCAGAGAGCCTTTGCAGATTTGAAAGCAAACCTAAACCGGAAAACATGGCAAGGGGAAACATTGGCAACTTTGCAGCACTTTATGGGTGGAAAAAACTTTGCACAGCCATACTTTTGCTGTGATTGTCAGCCAAGTTAGCCAGCTTTCAAAGATGCCGAACTGAGGCTCCCAAACACGTCGACAGTCACACATGCCTGTTTGAGTCACAGCCGGGAGATGAATTTGAGGTGGTCTCGCATTTTACATCGGGGAGATTTTTGCGGCCAATGCTTGTTTAACTAGTCACCTGGAACATTCACATGCAATTTTGAGTTTTATGATGATACAAACACTCTGCTGTAGCTGCAAGAAACTATGTTAAGAATAAACAAATAAATACAATTAATGAGCATAGCTACACTGCTTCGCAGAGCTTGGAGTTATGCACCTGTCTGACAGAATTTCACTCAGACATGGCCATGCGCCTAAGCCATGATCCGGCATAAAATTTTACAAAATGCAAACAATTTTTTTTAAATCACCAATTACACAATTGATTGAAAAAGGCTTACACACTACTGCTGACAAAGCTGCTGTGATTAAAGGTGTGTATTTGACATGAATGTTAGGGGCAAACATTTTTATATGCAGTGCATTCCAGCTGTCACAGGTCAGTTAGTACACATTCAGCCAGACTTCAGAGACAGCTGATCTCAGCAGACAAACACCAGCAAAAATACTGAAAGCTTTGCGAAATATTTTCAATTTTCTCCATATAAAGGAAGTTAACTATATGGGTAAATAATATTCATGTTTCGTTGACCTACACCGAAAAATAAACGAAAAAGGTACACAAAAATGCACTCACTGTATTTATTTTCGACATACTACAATATTTACAAGGCAAGCTAACTGGAATATATAGGATTTCTGAACACGTCGCACACAAGTCCTGATGTTAAGGGTCACATTCAGTAAAACTCAGCAGCCATTATATGCCTGGATCTGTGACGTCACACACCGTCTTGCAGGCCTGCCCGAACATTCCTCTTGCCTTTCTGCAAGTAAATACCATTGGTGCAGCAGGTGCAGTAGCACCGGGGCACATTGAACCCTTGTAATTACTGTATATTCCTACCCCAGCAGTAGTCAAATGAGCAATGTTCTTTGTTTACAGGGCCCATGGCATCCTTGCTACGTTCCTAGCTTTCTGATGTTTCTACATTTCAGCCTCATTCTGAAGTCCACAGTCAATTGGAAGAAAAACAAGCATTGGTATAGCCAATAAGTCTCACATTTGGGACCTTATAAGTGTTTAGCCATGCAGCAGTTGGTGTTGTTGCACCAAGGATATTCTGCTGCATGACTAAATACTTATAGGGTCCAAAAAGTGAGTCTTTAATAATCTAGTGATGGGAGCCACAGTGTTGGAGCAATGGCTGATAAATCTGCGATAGAAGTTCGCAAAGCTGAGGATACACTGTATATCTCTAACGTTTGTAGGGGTTGGCCATTTCTTGAGGGCCTGTATCTTACGCTCTGACATCTCCTTCCATTTTCCTCATGTTAAACTCACATTTGCTGAGTCTACAGAAGAGTCCATTTTGACATAGTGCCTCAAACACTTGGCAAACATGCAAGTAGTGCTCCTGGCTGGTGGGAGAATATATCAAGATATCGTCGATGTATGCCACCACGAACCTGTCCAGTAACTCCAGCAGCACGTGATTTATAAAATACTGAAATGCTGCTGGGGCATTGCACAGGCCGAAGGGCATCACTGTGTACTCATACAACCCATACCTAGTACTAAAGGCGGTTTTCCACTCATCGCCCTCCATTACACACACCAGGTGGTATTCCCCTTTCAAATCCAAGCGTGTGTATATTTTGGCTGCTTTAACTTGCTCAAGAAGAACGGGCATCAATGGCAAAGGGGATCGTTTTTTCATCGTCACATTATTCAAATCCCTGAAGTCAATGCATGTCCTTTTTTCTCCGCTTGCCTTCGGTATAAAGAAGAGCGGGGAGGCTGCAGGTGGCTTGGAAGGGTGTATAAACCCATTCTGTAGATACTTATCAAGATACACCCGCAGGTTGGTGTTTTTGGGTTCGGTTAACGCATACAATCTCCCACAAGGGATTACAGCTCCGGGTATGAGGTCGATTTGACAGTCGTTCGGCCTATGAGGGGGGTAACGTGTTGGCTTGTTTTTCAGAGAGCTCCTCCTGATATTCCTTATAACATTCTGGTAGCGCAATGTCTGTTTCTGCTGCTGTGGCAATGCTCTGAATAGCGAGCAAGCTGATTACCGGACTCTCCTCCATTATAAAGCAATGTTCCTTACACCAAGGGCTGCTAAACATCACCTTTTTGTTTTCCCAATCTACTTGGGGGTTATGTAACACTAGCCATGGAACACCCAGAATAACCCCGTACTGAGGAGCCTGAATGATATTGAACCTCAAGTACTCCGTATGTCTCTCCCCACATTCCATTTCGATGCTGTTGGTCTGGAATCTAATGGGCCCTGTACTTAATACTCTCCCATCCACTGCCAGAACTTCTTCAGGGTTTTCTTTTTTCTTTAAGTCTAGTCCCAATCTTTTTGCCACTAAATTGTCCATGAATAACCCTGTGGCTCCTGAATCAAGCATGGCTTCAACATCTGCCATCCTTTTTCCGTCCGTAAACGGATGGGTAAAAAGAAATGGTCTGATGACAGACTCTCCTTGCCCTTGATGGAAGGGATGTTTACACCACCCAAGGATCTCCCTTCTGTTACCCTTGAGTTTGCTTGTTTTCCGACCTGGCTTCTGTGACCGCCGCCTGAGGTTTATTGAACCCCGGGTTATTTCTTGATTTCACTAAACACTCCTTTACGAAATGGCCCCTCTTCCCACAATACATACATAGCCCGTCCTTCCTTCTCATCTCCCTTTCTGCTTGGGTCAGTGGGGTTCTTGCCTCTCCTATTTCCATAAGCTCAGCAATAGAACCAGATGCCCCTCCTGTACTACCAGTCTTGTCAAAACGAGAGGGTGGTCTTTCTACCTTCTTCCTTTCCTCTCTACGTTCCCCCATATGATAATCCAACCGTAGGCTGAGATTAATCATGTCGGTGCATGTAGAGGGCTGAGGATCGATTTGGGCCAATACATCTTTCATCTCGTCCATGAGGCCTTGATAAATTAGGGCGGCCCTCTTTTTTTCGGGCCACTGTGTCTCCGCCACTAGATGCTGGAAGGCATTAATATATGCCACTAAGTCTTTGCTGCCTTGTCTTAGTTCCAGCAACTATCTGTCTGCAGAAAAGGAAGCCGATCGGTGATCGAATACCATCTCAAATTCCTTTTTTAATTTGTCCCAATCGTATAACAGGGGGTCGTCTCTGCGTACTAGAGGAACAGCCCAATGAGCTGCGTCCCCCGTTAGATATGAAATCATGAACGCTACCCTAGCCTGGTTTGTGGGAAATGCCTTGGGTCTACACAAGAAGTGTAACAGTACTGGGGTCATGAAAACCTGTACCTTGGATGCTTCCCCATGAAAATGTTCCCGGGCCGCCAAGGGTATAGGTGTGGGGACCTCAACAGGAAGAGAGGAAGGCAAGGAGGAACTCCCAAACTGCCACAGGCTCCCCCCGGTAGCACGTCCTGTCTAAGCGTCAAAAGAGATTTTTCTGAAGCCTATCTACTGAGTCCTGGAGAGCCACTGTCTCCACTCTAGAGGCAGTGATCTCCTGCTGTAACACACCTAACGTGGCTAACACCTCCTCTAAGGTGGCCATGGTCGCAACGAACCGACCAGGAGAGGTATATTATAATTTAGGCAGATTATTGTGTCACTTGTCCCTCTGAGGCCTTTCAGGATCGGTTTGTTGCTCAAATGGGTCCTCCTATTGACACCCTCAATTTCGAGATGCTTTTATAGCACGGAAGATCAAGGTGGTCAATCGGCGGAAGGAAAGGAAGGGAACAACGGGGAGGGAGACTTGTGGAAAGAAAAACACCCTATTATAACACTGCTTATAATACATATAGAAATACCGTTCTCACTTAGTCAGTAAGCCATTTTCCTATATACCTGTAAACAAAAATAAACACACGTCTGGCAGTGACTTCAAGTAGGGTGATCTTTCTAGCTGCTAAGCCTTTACAGCAGGCCGTACTATGAATAAAAACCAAGGAATCAAATTGAGATCAAGAAACATCATTCAACTTCATAAGACGACTTCCTCTTTCTAAGACTACCCACTAATGTTGGTGCCCCGTTCTGTTTCACAAGGGAGGAAGGATGTTTTCTATTTTCATCCTCTCACTGTTCCCTTGCTACATAGGACGAAAAAAAATACACAACATGTAACATAAATTATAGTTCATACGGTTCAGATGAATGATTGCAATGCAATGCCTCATGGCCATGGGAATACTTCAATGTCAGATATGGTGTAGGATTAATGAACAAGCAATTTACCACCTGGTATTTTCAAAGGTCTTAAGGTTTGGAGGTTAGCTTGTGTTGAACCACACTCTCACGGTTACGTCGAAGTTAGCAGTAATTCCACACAGAGAGTAATGGGCACTCCCCTTTTTAGCAAGGCTTGTTTGGATGCGTAATGAAAAACATGCAGTATGTCCCTTGCAGCGGTTTCAGAAGAAACTAACAGGGTAGGTGGTGTCATAGACACCCTTACCACACCAGGCGCAGCACTTCAGCAATACTTGAAGCTACGGTATTTCGGGAACGCCGGGCTTTCATAGCCCTCGGCGTTGTGAAGTAACGTCACTTCCTGTGCACGCACGCGCCACACAGGATTCTGGGGATTGTGGTTCCGATCCCTTTTTCTTCCGGCTCCCTGTGTCCACTTCTTTCTGTCCACCATGTTCGGAGCTCGTGGTACGCTGTGGTGTGCCTGTCACAGATCTTCTTATGGCGATCCAGTGGATTTGAAGCTGCACCCGCCTCCCACTGTGGTGAGTGTGCAACACGTTTGGCTTGCTGGGTCATCCTCTTTGAAACAGCCATTTAGGCATACAAACCCTAATTCTGCCACAAAGCTCTCCATATCCCTCTAAAACTTCGATTGATCACATTTTGGAAACGTTGCGATAGGAATGTCGTAACAATCTAGCATATCTAAGACCACAGAGTCAGCCTTCCTTGGATCTAAACGATGGTTAAAGTCCCCTAATAGCTAAATAGGATATTCCCTGAGGAGCTCTAATAGTTTTACCAGGTCCCTCTGAAACATTTCCCATGACTCTTTCTTAGAGTCCTCCTGATTTATGTAAACATTCACAACGATCAGCTTTTACTAAAATTGCCGACAGCCCTCATAAAGATCCAGTGAGCAATCTAAAACCCAATGACTACTCCTTTTAATTTTTTTTTGCCTCTTACTACTTTTGGTAGATATCAGTCATTAGTCCTCCTTTCACCCGCCACGCCCGATTTGGTTCCATCTTTCAGAAAATGCATGAAGCATTTTGATGAAAATCCTAAGCCGCCAACCATGTCTCCTGGTAGCAAATTATCTCATTCCCCTCCCATATATCTGAGAGATTTGTTGTTCTTGTTTAATCCATGTACATGTCAGAAGACTACCCCCAAGCCGGTGGGTGCGTCTGTTTCCTAATCTATCTCTTCCTCCCATGAAAAACGGTGTCCCCCCCATCATCGCTTAGAACGGCAAACCTATTGGGTACAGGGATCGGATCTATTGAACACTTTCTTTCATGGGACGGGATAGTAACTTTTAGGCTTCCGCAATTCATCCCCACCCTCCGAGGTGGATTTATTTCTCTCCCAATCACCAAATGTAGCTGTGCTTGACTTGGGCCCGCACGATTTTACAACATGAGTAGCTTTAAGCAGGAAGTTTCCACCTCCGCTTCCTGCACTATTCTTAGACCTAAGTTGTTCAACTCATCACTTGCTTCTAATACCAGATCAGCCCCAGCCCTTCTTAAACCTTGCTGTCGCTTTGTCTTGTGAGCCAGCTGTACCATCTGTGCCCACCAAGCTTGGTTTTGTTTGCGCTTTTGTACTAATGATCTTGCTTTTAAGCCCACCTCCTTTTCCTCCATTACAATGTATCCAACCGCCAGCAGATTGCCCACCCACTCACTGCTCCTCCTCCTCACCAACATGGGTCTTTTTGACACATAAACTCTTGTTTGTTTGCATTCCTCTTGAGCTAACGACTGCTCATTGGAAGCTGATTGGGCTGTTATTGGTCTTACTAATGAGGGCATACAAGCATTAATTTATTTTACTTCCAACAAAATGTCCTTTAAAACTCCGACCTCCATTCTCAATGTCTCATTTGTGGCTAATGATGCTTCACATTGCCCATGTCGTGTTTTCTGCATCAGCAGAAGGTCATACAGCATCGGGGATGGCCCTGACAGTGTAGAGTCTAACTTTTCCCCGAAGATCCCCAAAGTTCCTTGGTTACCCCACAGGAACCTCCTTCAGTTGTTTTGGGGTCTCCTAGAAGCACCCCTCCTCGAGTGACCTTTGATGATAATCCTTCTATAGTGCACTTCGCTCCTGACCTTCCAGAGCACGCACAACTCACTCAGCTCTGAGGGTTTAAACAAGCAGAGTGAGAAGGAGAGCCTCAGCTGGATCACTCCTGAGGTCCCAATCAGGTCCTGAGACTCTTCCTCACAAGAAGGTAATGCCTCCATAGGACTCTTCCCCCAATGCAGCTGATTGACCCGTATTTATACCGTCTACTACTGCAGACTTAAAGTGTTTCTCCACAAAGTCTTTAATTGAAACTGCCAGCGATTTGGCTGATGGATGAGCTTGGACAGCCTCTGACCTTGGAGTTCCCATGGAGTCTACTGGAGGCCCGTCAGGAGGGGGGAAGGCGCACATTCTCCTTTACTTAATTTTGCCTCCCTCTTCTTTCCTTCCTTCTTTCCTTTTACTGCTATTTTTTTCTTTAAAGGAGGCATCCTTTTTTTACCAAGGTTGGGCCTCATTATGTTGCTTAAAAGGCCGCTTTTTTCTGTACTTATCTGCGCCGTCCTTGTGACCTCGTGACCTTCTTACTGTTTTCCTGTTCTTAACGCATTAGACTTTGCTCCACTACTTACAAGCGCTTTGTGGTCTGGTTATGACTGATTACTTTGTTCCAGATTGAGATTCCCATCTTCTCCTGGTTCAGAGTGCCGCTGCCTGGGCCCTTCTGGGCAGGACCTTCAGCAATGTGTCTGTTTGGAACTAGAGTCTCTCCCCTCAATTTATTACCACACCATCTTGAGTACTTGCAAAATCTTCCTCCTTGTTAGAGGCTATTGAGGCCAGGATACCAGTAAGGTTGTCTGCTGCCGGGCCACACGTTATGGAGTCCCCTCTAGTGCCAAACCACCCCTCTAGTGCTGCCGCACCTCCTATGAATACTCATCAAATGCATAGGAAAGCACACATACACAGTGTTCACGATGGTAGTACGGTAATAGTAAAGCTGCTGGCTGAATTGCACCCTTTGCTGCACTGAGGTACCTCAACTGCCGGAATGACAGCTGCGACCACACCCAACACAGCAGACTTGATCACTTTTGGGCCCACAGCCTCTGCCACTGAGTTCTGAGCTGCAGTAGTTGCAGGGCTCCTCCAGAGGAAGTTGCAGCTTGCTGATTGCTAAAAAGCCAAACGCCGAAAGTAGGAGGTTCAGCATTAATTTTGCCGTAAATCAGCAGGAGGACAAGGAGCACCAACTTCAAACTTCTGGGTGCTCTGACCTCCGATGGCGAGGATTCGACGTGGGTCGTAGGGCGTACTGGGTGAGGTGATAGTAGTCAGTAAAGGAGCACCACAGCCCTGGTGTGTCTGACCTCTACTGGGGCTCCCTCACCCACAGGGCTCCAGGCGCCTCCACAGTCTGATCCCAGCTGACTGCCGTCGTCTGCTCTCTGCGTTGCTCCATTACGCAGTTTAGCAGATCACAACATTCCTCTCTGCTGGCCGCCGGCATCTACTCTGAACACTGCGGCTGCAGCAGAAGGAGCCTCTCCAGCAGGCTGCCCTGGCTTCCCTTGCAACGCTTGCAATGCGCCCGGTGCCGGCTGAGCTGGTCCCAGCACGGGACGCCTGTATGGGCCGAACGTAGACCAGGCGTAGGCTTTTGTGATCACACCCCTGACTCGAACCTTGAGCTCCCACTTGGTGTACAGGGGGAAAAGGAGAGGATCCGATGAGCTAATGGGTGGAAGGACTGATGCACTGGAAACTTTTAGGCTGCACCTCCTCTGCTTTGACCTTGCAGTTTGCACCACAGGAGGTTCTTATGGTAAAGCCTTTAAAGATATAAAAGGATGCCTACGTCCCCAAGTGCCATAATGAGGTTGTCGAACTGTGTACATGTGTTATAACGATGCCATCTGGGGGTGGGGGGGTTTGGGTATGTTACATAAACTGAAAAAAATAAAGTTAAAAGAAAAAAAGATATAAAAGGATATTTTCCCTGCTAAAACTGCACCCACATCGTTTCCACCCCATAAAAATTTCCCCGACAGTCTTATTTCAACACCATCAGCCAGACCCCTTGCCATAATTTGCTGCCCTACTATGTGCTTGGAGTCCTTCATACCAACTATTGCTAGTGCTCCTAAACACCAACTGCTGAACATCCACAACATTTGCTCTGACATCCCTTTCCATGCCAAGACATACATCTCTGAACACGTCCTCAGCAAGCTGGAATATTGCAACAGTTTATTAGTAGGCCTCTTCAAGCATTCCTTTTCCCCAATGGATATGGTCATAAATTTCACCACCAGGATGCTTGAAAAACGTCCTATACCCCTTCCTTCACATGACCGTCTTTTGTATTGCTATCTGCAAAATAGGGCCTTGTACAGATTTCTTATCCCAGCCTTCAAAACAATGAATGGGCAATCCCTTAATTACTTCATTCTGGATATGTATTTCAACAATAAGCAAGTTTGACAAATCTAAGCATTATTTGCATTATGAAGTTTGAAAATGTTTCACATGAAATTGCTCATCCCTAGTCTCCTCCTGTTCAGTCACACCGAATATGGCTAACATTTTCTGCATATTAGTTATGGGAAAATAACTATTTCACCTCGCTTCTGTGCATAGTCGAGGTAAAAAATGAAAACTTTGAAACTCTATAAATGCATATTGCCATTTTCAGCAAGCAAACCCTTTTTGATAACTTTATCAATATATACAGTGCTATACGAATATCTGTTTGTGCTCCTACACTGATTTGTAAATGTTTCATGTAAGATGGTTGCCACATTTGCTCATTAAATTCTCCAATTTATGTCTTATGTCCATTAGCTCTGAAGTTGCCTGTTGATCTTTGTGAGGTATGTGTCATCTATGTGTTGTCTATCACACTGTTAAGCGCTATGTCCCATAACATGATAACCGTATCTTGGTGGTCCTTTTGGACAATATGGAAACATGTTCCACATAGGATCAAAACAAAGACAATATCCTTCCAACCGCACACTCTACACCAGATGTCTTCAACCAGTGAATGCGAACTACCAGTAGCTCTTGGACACCTTTGAAGTAGCTCGCAGCAATGAATTCAATTTTAAATACGCACAGGGTCACTTTTTTTAACGTTAAAGGAAGGCTGTGTTTACTTTATAATATTATCATAATAAGCAGGGCTCAGTCAGATTTATGGGCCAGGCTGGGCCACAGAGCTGAAGAACTGAAGCACTGAAGTATTTAACACTTAAATGAAAGTCCTTGTAGACTCAATATTGGAGCGTTTGAAAAAATAATGTTTTTGAATGCTTTTAAATGGGAAAAAATGTAAATGAAAAGTTACCTTAATGATAAACTCTTCATTTGAATTTTCTCCCAATTCAAAGTTTAGCATTTACAAGCCCTAGGCCTTTTGTTCCTAGTGGTCAGTAGATACCGTGCTATATTTGTAACTGAAGAATAGTTATTTTTTTCAAATGGGAGAAATTTAAAGCGAAGAAAACTTTTTCTATAAAACATTAAGTATTAATATCTTTCTCCACTTTCAATTAAGCCAAATATGTCTTAATGTCTTACGAAACATGGTTCACTTAAAATTCCTCCCAGTTAAACAAATGTAATTTTCGGTTATAAATATGGTGCCATGTCTACAGGCCACTGGGAGAAAGATGCTTGGTGTTTGAAAATGTGACACTTTACGAAATCCAATTATAGTGAACTCTTTGGTTTAATTGTCACGATCCAGTGCCATATTTGTAAGTGAAAAGTACAACCATTATTTTTGGTCGGAGAAACTTAAAGCGCAGAAAAATGTCTTATACTCAATTTTTTGCAGAACATTTTTCTGCACTTTAAATTTCTCCCTTTGTGTTATACATGTAACGTGCCACATATGGCGAACGTTATGTCCTTTGCCACAAGTACATACAATACAGTCGCTCAGTCACCCGTACACATATATCCCATTGATACGCACACATGCTCATGGATCCTGAAAGACCACCCTCTCACTGACATACATGCCAGCCTTGTCATAGTGCCCATAGTCAAAGTATTGTTCAACCTTAGGCTTAAAGCCAATTAAGCTGGGTGTGGGGGAGCCTGGTAACAATGTGTGAGTTGCTTAGCTTTCTGTAGCGCATGATGATTTTCACTGATCGGAAGTAGCTCTAACAACAGAAAAGGTTGGAGACCCCTCCCGCATGCTGTCCATGTAAGCAAGCATTTCAGCGCCCCGTATATGGGTAAAATGTGCTAAATGTTGCAATAGAATACAATGAACATCTTTTTTTGTTTGAGTGCCTTATTCCTGTGCTTTTGTGTGCATGGGTACCTGCGTATCTGTGCCTCCTGGATGGGGGCGCCTGTGTGTGCATTGATCTTTTCTAAATGCAGGTTTGAACTACGTGCATTTGCACATGAAAGCTGTGTATCACTGTATGCATGGTTAGTCATATTTATAGGTAGCAAGGACCCCCTGAATATATGAATATAGTAATTTCTAGGTCAGGGAAAATCAACTTATGAAATATAACAACCTAGGCAATTCAGTACTTCGTGCTCATGAAACCGTGACAAAGGAGAGAAAATTACTAATGAATCAAAAAGTTAGTGACCTGAATTATATTAACATGAAAGATAAAAACCATTAAAAAAGTTGATTCTCAAATATCATTAATCAACTACACAAATTAATCAAACCAACATTACATGATATCACAATTCAATTAAAAATCACAATTAAAAATAAATAAAAGGAAGTGTAAAAAGATGAGGGGTAAAGGTGGCATGAAGTTTTTCTCAATGATATTTGAGAATCAACTTTTTTAATGGTTTTTATCTTTAATGTTAATAAAATTCAAGTCACTAACTTTTTGATTCATTAGTAATTTTCTCTCCTTTGTCACTGTTTCATGAGCACCAAGTACTGAATTGCCTAGGTTGTTATATTTCATAAGATGCATGGTTAGTCATTACATCTGTAGCTCAGTGTGCATGGGCACTCGTGTTCCTATTAACCACTGTTCATGGATAGCTGTGTTTCTGTTGGTTTTGTGTGAGGTTCTCTCTTGGTTTGCTGGTATGTGTGTCTGGGCACCTGCTTGTCTTTGGTTCCTATGCAGGCTTTTGTGCACCTATGTTTTTATCTATGTTTGTGTGCCTGTAGGTCTTGTTGGTCTTTGCCTGTTGATCTGAAAATGCTTACAAGTAATGTCGTGCATTTCTACATTCACTATAGAAATACCGAAGGAATTTGGCAATGCTTTTTTTTTTAAATAAAAATGTAGCAGTTTTCTAGGTAAAAATATTTTTGATTTTAGGTTTGAACTTCTTTTTATTGTAAAAATGATAGGTATACCACGGACATCACTCAAAAAGATATGTAGGAGGGCGTGGCCAACCATTATGGACGAACGGACGTAACGCCGCTTGGCTACGCGCCAGGCCTGATGAAATTAGCCTGATCAGTGGCACCCTACCTCCTGCAAAGGCCCATAACCGGATCCCCCAAGTTGCTGGATATTGGGGGGGACCCCCCTCGGAGGAAATTAAATTACTTTAGAAGCCGTCTGCGGGTCGCAGCGGTGTGGACCGAAGCCGCAAGGGCTGAATTCAAGATGGCTGCCCGGACCTGAGCGGAGCTTGGCGGTGGTGTTTCCCACTAATTGAGGCTCCAATTAGGCAGTGCATCCACCGGCGGGAGGCTGCAGCGGTGCCTGCGAAGTATGATTACAGCGGTCGAGGCCTGACGGGTGGCCCGCCCGAGGAGTTACCTGTGAACTTTCACAGCTGCGACCCAACTGGATATAGCAAGGGCCCCGCGGGGCCCACGAGGTGAGGAGCAGGGGTCCACAAAATGCAGAGGAGATTCCCAGGCATAGCGCTGCCCACCGCACTGCACCCGAGGGCGAATGGAGGACCCCTGACCAGCCTACCTCTGCAGCAGAATCCTGGAACTGGGTTGCTTGACCCTAAAATGGCAGGGGTCAGGCGGCCCCAAGCATAGAAAAGCAGCCACAGACTGGGACCCTTGAACGGCTGCATCAGTTCTGTCCTGGGGGAATCATCCTACACCCGAGATCGGGCCTGACGCGTGGACCCGCCCACAGACGCGAGAGCCTCCCCTTTTTTTCTCACCGCCGCAGCCCTTCCAAGCACATCAAGTCTCCCACATGTTCCCCAAAATGAGGAGCGGGCCTACAAATTAGGATTGAAAGGGCCCCAGGAGAGTCAACATTTAACGTACTACACCTGGAAAAGTGGAGGGGTCCCCTGATCGACCTGCATCTACGGAGGAGCCTTTGAGCTGAGCTGCCTGGTCCTGACATAGAGGGGGACCTACAGACTTGTGTCTGGTCCTCAGATCCGGCCCCTTGAACTCAGCGCCGGTACTCACCTGGGGGTGCCACCCAGAGCCCTGAGTGGCATCCAAAGCAAAACTGGGAGGAGTGGAGGGGTCTCGGGTGCCCGGAATGCTGTGAAATGGAGACCCTAAGCATCAGCGCTGCACAGAAGCATCTCCGTGCCTTCGCACTGCGTTTCCGCACTGTTCTTTCACCACCTCACTACAAGGACGCCTCTGACTGCACCGCGACCCGGGCCATATGCCGCGAAAGAAAGCGCAGAACACTAAAGTTTCCAACTACTTCACCCCAGCCACCTCAGACAAGTCACGGACAAGGAACGAAGGAAGGGCCCCTACCGGCGGCGACATGGCGCTCACAAGAGGGGACTTGATGGCGTCACTGAGGGAGTTAAAAAAGGAGCTCCGAGGGGACATTTAAGCGGATATGGGGGCCTCGCTCGACGCTTTTAAAGCTGAGATAGGAGGAAAATTATTGGCCTTGCATGCGGACGTGAACTCGATTGGGGCTCGCACCTTAGACCTAGAGGCAAAGTGCCAGGAACTGTTGGATCATGTTCAGCCTCTTGCAGAAGGTTCTGCTGACCTAAGCAATCAGCTTAAGACCATGATACTTAAGTGCAAAGACCTCAAGAATTGCTCGAGACTTGACAAGACCATGGGAGGGGCCTTGAGGAGGGCTGCGAGGGCCCTGATCTTGAAGCATTAATTTTGGGGATGTTTGCTACAGTGCTGGGAGAAAATGGACCAGAGGTGTAGCTGAGAGGGTGACTCCAGAAAACCCAGGGATGTTCTGGCAAAATTCAGTTCCTTCAAAATCAAAGAACTGATTCTCCATAAGGCACATGCTATGGACAAAATAACATGTCAAAATGCTTCCTGCTGGTTTTTTCAAGATGTGGCCCAGGCAATGCTTGCTCGTCGCCAGCAGTTCCGGCCGATCACAGACGTCCTGAGAGAGCGCAAATAAAGTACCGTTGGACGTATCCCTTTTGCCTGGCCTTCCCGTTAGACAACAGAAACTTCCACTGCACGGAAATCGAGGAAGCAGCATCCATCCTGGGCATTGAAATGTCCATCTAGAAGCACTCGAAGGGAGCAGGTGGCTCAAGAACAGACTCGCTAATGGAAAGACGCAAAGGAGGTTCATGGATGCAACAAAGAAGAGGCAGCAAGAAAACATCGGGTTGAGATATGAAGAATCTCTTTGGTCCGGTAACAATTTCGAACAGTTGATGCAGTCTATTGAAGTACTGTGGTTCTCAAAACACAAGGGGGTCTGACCCCATTTGAAGATGACACTGAGTCACTCCGTTTTCATGGAATCTTGGGGGATGTGCTTGTAAAAGGGAGTTGTTATAGCTTTTAGTCTTCAGACTGACAATGATCAATGGCTCATTCTAAATTAATTTCAACAAGCTGTGGGGAGGGCCTAGCAGTGGAAATGGGTCCACCTTAGGTGATGCTCAAGTTGAGGTTCTCTTCTGAGATAGAGCACCTCCGAGCTCAATGTTCTAGTTCACACATGTTGTTATTGAGTATGTTATTAGTTACACAGAACTCTTCGATCGGATTATATGGTCAGAGTCTGGGTGGAGGGGCTACGGGGGGGGGGAAGTCTCTGGTTCTCATGGGCATTCTCTGTGAGGCAGAAGGGTGTATCTGTACATGAATAATCTTGGTTAACTTTTTATCTTGGAATGTGAGGGGACTTCACTCCCCTAATAAAATGCTTAGCATGTGGAAGTTTCTGATATACCATAACTTAAAAATGGTGGCCCTTGCAAGAAATCCGCATACCAAAAAAAGATGAACAGCGGCTGAAACACAAGGCCTTCCCACAGATTTTTCGTTGATCTGCAAACACGAAAAACAATAGGGTGGTTATCCTCTTCCACTCCTCTGCGCTGCATAGGAGGACCTTTAGCCGTCGCTCTGCTCTTTTTGGAAGCACAAACTAGTGCTTGTGGCGGCATCCCCCTTGCGGGAGCGAGCAGGGGTGCGCCACAAGCACGAGTATGTGCTTCCAAAAAGAGCAGACTGCGCTCGCACCATTCCCGGGATCACCTCTTGCTCCCTCTCTCTCTCTCTCAAGCGTGCTCCCAGGACAGTACTGACGCAAACTACAAGCAGATCTTGGATTCGTGGTGTCTCACTTTGCTCCCTCCCCTATGTCCTTGTTGGCTTTCTTCCTGCCCCCCTCCCTACGTTCTTTCTGTTGACTCATGTCAGTGTGTGTTCAGTTTTGCGGCTGTCTGTGCTGTCCCTTCCCCCACCACCACCCACCCATTGCTGCTTCTTTGTTACTTTGTTTTTTCTATTGCACTGTTTTACTTAATAGCACAGGAGTCTGTTATTAGTTTCTTTCTACATTGTACATGTGCTTGCGTCTTTTATAAACATCAGATGCCGTCTAGCTTCTTTAATGCGAGGTTGATTACTCATGTCTTATCTCTGGACCTTTGCAGTCTCTGGTTTATGTTGTTCTTTACTTATGCCTCATTCTTGCCCTCCAGTCCCTTTTCCTCTTCTACTTTTCTCCTTTATCCCACCCTGATGTGTCTCTCTCACTCTATCTCCCTTCAGAACATTTTCTTTTCTTTGTTCTTCGCTTTGTCTCTTCCTCTCCACTTTTCCTTCATAATATTTCGTTTTAGTCCGCAGTCTTACTTCGGCACGTTCACTCCAGTCCTAAATCTTTCTCAGGTGTCTCATTTCCTACTCCATGACATCTCTCCTTGGGTTTTCGCAGCCTTCAGACTGCTACACTCCACTCCCAAACTCTGATCCTCCTCTTTCTCCACAGTGCCCTCACTTCAAACCTCTTCCTCTGCTTGCTCCAGTCTCCTGCACTCCATCCTTTTCAAGCTTGGAGTGCCTGAAAGGAGGGTGGACTCAAGGGGTGCTGGAGGACAGGTCCATAATAGACAAAAGGGATGAAGAACTCTTTGGAATGTGAAGTTGAGTGTAAGGAGAGAGTGACCCTCCACATGAAGGTAAATTGAGAGAAGCGAACTTAGTCCTCCTTTTGTTCTCCCGCCTTTCTCTAACCTGTTTTCCCTCCTTTTATTTATTTATTTATTTATTTATTGTGACTTGTATAGCGCACTATAACCCAGGGGTCTCTAAGCGCTTTGTTAGGATCAGCTAGACAATAAAAAGATGCATCAGATTACAATTGGCGGCCACCCCACGCTTGCTGGAAAAGCACAGTTTTTAATTTCTTGCGAAAGGGCATTAGTTTCTTTTCATTGCGGAGTTCCAGCGGTAGTTTATTCCACATAGCTGGCAAAGTATGTGAGAAAGCACACCCACCCACAGTGGTCAGTCTACAGCGTGGCTGAACCAGATAGATGGAATCAGCAGATCTAAGCACCCTCCCTGGTTTGTAAAGGGACAGGCGAGATTTCAGATAGGTGGGTGCTCTGCCATGAAGCGCTTTGTGTACAATGCAGAGCCCCTTGAACATTAGCCTCTGCCTAACTGGCAACCAATGGAGTTCCCGCAGGAGGGGGGATGCCTGGGTACTCCTTGGTTTCTTAAAAATGAGCCTAGCAGCATCATTCATGACCGTCTGCATTCTGTTTAAGAGGCCCTGTGGAAGTCCTATATACAATGAATTGCCATAGTCCAGCCTGGCCAAAATCATTGCAGAAACCGCGCTCCTTAGAGTGGAAAAAGAGAGCAGCGGGGAAACTTTCCTGAGTTGGCGAAGGAGGCCGACGCAGCAGCCCACCACAGCTGTGACTTGCTTTTTCATAGACAGCTTACTGTCCACCTGGATGCCCAGGCTCTTAACCACCTCCGCCGGTTCTGGAGGCGTGCCCAGCTCCCCAGGCCAGAAACGATCACACCAAGGGTTGCCAGCGATGGTAATCGGCAACACCTCGGTTTTGTCCGGGTTGATTTTTAGGGAGTTGCCGGACATCCAGTTAGCTGTGCTTCTCAGAATGTTTTGCAGTCTGGTAAAGGCATTCTGGCTATCCTCCAGCTGGATGATAATCTGGGTGTCGTCTGCGTAGTTATATACCTGACAGTCCATTTGATTAAGCATTCGAATCAAAGGCTGTAGGTATATGTTGAACAATAGGGGTGACAGAGCAGACCCTTGTGGGGCTCCGCAAGTGATCGAAGTTGCGGTAGAAAGCATGTCACCTAATTGCACTTTCTGCGTCCTCCCTTGAAGGAAGGATGTGAACCATGCCAGTGCTATGCCCTGAATGCCGAAGTCCCTCACCCGCGACAGTAGTTGTTCATGACACACAGTATCAAATGCCGCGGAGAGGTCCAACAGCACCAGGGCCCCCGGGATTTTCTTGTCTGCTCTGTTCCTAAGCTCATCTACGATTGACAACATAACCAGCTCCGTGCTGTGATTCGCACGGAAGCCTGCTTGATTCGGCTCTAACAGCGTGTTGCTTTCCAGATGTTCTGAAAGGGTGGTAAGGACATGCTGCTCCAGAACCTTCGCCAAGAATGGTAACTGGGAAATTGGTCTGAAGTTTTTCAGACATTTTGCGTCTGCCCCCGGTTTTTTAGGTCTCGCCTGTCGATGCGCATGCGCATCGAGCAAGGCGAGAGTATTGCGAGTTATCCACTCTTTATCTGCACTGCAAGGAATCGTGGCGATTCCTTGCAGTGCCCGTGACTTTTAAGGTCAATGCGCATGCGCATTAAGCTTATGCGCATGCGCATTGACCTTAAAAGTCACGGGCGCGTGCATGTCCGTCTTCCCGCCGTCTCGCATTTCCCCTGTCGCACTTCTCCTCCCCCCTCCCCTCTCTTCCCTCCAGCTTGTTTTTTGTTTATTTGACCCGCTCCGCCCCCTCCCCTTCCCGCCGTGTCGCATTTCTCCTCCCCCCTCCCCTCTCTTCCCTCCGGCTTTTTTTTTGTTTATTTTACCCGCCGTGTCGCCGTGTCTCCGATCCTTTCGCTCTCCTCCCCCCTCCCCTCTCTCAGCATAGTGTATTTTTCCCCTCCACATGCCCCCCATTCCAGTCTGCCATTAAAAAAAACTGCTATGATCCGGCCAGTCATGGCATTTCGCAAAATCACGTAATTGTAGAACTTTGTCAGTATCATGGCTCACCTTGTATCTTTTTACTCACACTACAGTCCTCGGGCATTTAAATTGGTTTAAAATGTAACCCAATGTCACAGAGTCAGGCCAAACGCTACAAATCACCCAAAATTATCCGTTAATGTGTCATACCTGCAGGGAAGTAGTTAACAGGTAAAGGACATAAGGGACCCATGTGACTTCCAAAAATTGCGTTTTATTTCTTTAAAAACAGGGGAAGGGGACATGGTATCCCTGCTGCGCCATCGAATAAAGTATACTGAAAGCCTGCAAAATAAACTCCTCTCCGTGGAAACTTCTGTCTGGAACAGTGTGTTAAAGCATCCTGGTCACTCATCTGGCTTTAAGGAACAAGAACAGACAGCAGCAGCTGGGGCTTTCATTCCCGTCCAGAACACGTGCTTTGAATTCGACTGTGAACTGCTGCAAATCCAATTAGCCCATTTTACGTACTCTTGCTTTCATGAGGCCAGTATCCAATTCGACCTTAAAGGTGGGAATGCGCCACCAGCCGGGGAGGTGAACGGCGGCTTGTCCGTCTCAGACCGGACTCTCCAGGGGCCGTACTTGGATGTCGTTTTCTGAGCTGCGCCTGCGCAGTTGCCTCTGCAGCGTTTTGAGTGCATACATCAACTGAAATCATCTCCAAGCAGAGCTCGGAAACAGTCAATACATACCCTGTTTTTCCGAGCTCTGATGTAAGCAAAACATGCATTACCTCAGACATTTCGAGTTAATGTATGTGTCCAAGACGCACAGACGTCTCTTGCGCTGACGCAGAAAGCGGCATCATAATATGGCTCCGAGTGTGCTGATTTAGTTGCTGCCAGTTTAGAATGAGGCGGTCAGCTCGCAGAGGCATGGACGGCCTTGCACGCGCAGTGACCCAATCAATGCATGGCCGCCGTTCTCCTTGCTTCTATGGCATTCTCGTGCGTGCGAGTGGAATTCGCTCTAGGGCATGAGGTAAACTTGAAAGCTTCCTGCTATTGTGAACTAATTCCTAGCTATTCCCCATGAAAATATTCAGGCCCCTATTACACACAGCTTTTTCAAACATAAAGGAAAAACACTAGCATGGACACCGTTGGACTGACCTGTCAGGTGCTCTGGTACAGACAAATAGCTGGAGGGCAGATTCGACCACACACTGTTCACAATCACAAGCAGGCTCTGTTCTGCAAGGTGCCGGGGGACCTTCCTGCAGCCCACGCGTTTCTAAAATGTCAGTTCCGTAGGTGTTTCCGACAGCCCTCCCCGCGGCTCACAGCACGTAACTTTCCTTAAGGGATGTTGTTTATCTCGTGTTTTGTTTTCTTTTTATAGGGATATGTTTTTATGCATTTATGACAAGGTCTCGTGGCGGTGTCACCTCGCATCCCAAAATACCTACCCCCTCACCCTCAACCCCTCACCCTCACTCACCCTCACCCTCACTCACCCTCAACCCCTCACCCACCCTCAACCCCTCACCCTCAATCCCTCACCCTCACTCACCCTCACTCACCCTCAACCCCTCACCCTCACTCACCCTCACCCACACTCACCCTCACCCACACTCACCCTCACCCACACTCACCCTCACCCTCACTCACCCTCAACCCCTCACTCACCCTCACTCACCCTCAACCCCTCACCTACCCTCACCCTCACTCACCCTCAACCCCTCATCCTCACCCTCACTCACCCTCACCCTCACTCACCCTCAACACCTCACCCTCACTCACCCTCAACACCTCACCCTCACTCACCCTCAACCCCTCACCCTCACTCACCCTCAACCCCTCACCCTCAACCCCTCACTCACCCTCACTCTCACTCATCCTCACTCACCCTCAACCCCTCACCCTCACTCACCCTCAACCCCTCACCCTCACTCACCCTCACTCACCCTCAACCCCTCACCCTCACTCACCCTCACCCTCACCTTCACTCACCCTCAACCCCTCACCCTCACTCACCCTCAACGCCTCACCCTCAATCACCCTCAACCCCTCACCCTCACCCACCTTCACTCACCCTCACCCTCACTCACCCTCACTCACCCTCACCCTCACTCACCCTCACTCACCCTCACCCTCACTCACCCTCACCCACCCTCAACCCCTCATCCTCACTCACCCTCAACCCCTCACCCTCACTCACCCTCAACCCCTCACCCTCACTCACCCCCACTCACCCTCAACCCCTCACCCTCAACCCCTCACCCTCACTCACCCTCACCCTCACTCACCCTCAACCCCTCACCCACCCTCAACCCCTCACCCACCCTCAACCCCTCACCCTCAACCCCTCACCCTCAACCCCTCACCCTCAATCCCTCACCCTCACTCACCCTCACTCACCCACACTCACCCACACTCACCCTCACTCACCCTCACTCACCCTCAACCCCTCACCCTCACTCACCCTCAACCCCTCAACCCCTCACCCTCCCTCACCCTCAACCCCTCACCCTCACTCACCCTCAACCCCTCACCCTCACTCACCCTCAACCCCTCACCCTCAATCCCTCACCCTCACCCACACTCACCCACACTCACCCACACTCACCCACACTCACCCCCACTCACACTCACCCCCACTCACCCTCACCCCCACTCACCCTCACCCCCACTCACACTCACCCCCACTCACCCTCACCCTCACTCACCCTCACCCACCCTCACTCACACTCACACTCACTCACCCTCACCCTCACTCACCCTCACTCACCCTCACTCACCCTCACTCACCCTCACCCTCACCCTCACCCTCACTCACCCTCACTCACCCTCAACCTCATGCTAAAGATTTACAAAAAAACCCATTAACAATTCTAAAAGCACTAACTCTAATGCTGCGAGACCTATTGCATTTCTAATGCTTGTTTAACAAGGGAATCAGACGGGCTTCCTTGAAGGCAGAAGGCACTTGACCAGTATGTAGAGAGAGGTTCAGGAGACTCAGCACATCATCCTCTATGCCCGGGAGTGCGAGTTTAAACACTTCATGTGGGCATGGATCCGACCTTGAGCCGTCCTTTTCAACTGCCCTCACATCTCTAACCTCAAATCAATCTCCCCCTTCCCCCCTCCTTTTCCGTCTCACTTCCCCCCGGCCAGTACACACGTGTCATCTCATAATTAGGGTGACCAGGCGTCCCCGTTTTGCCAGGACGGTCCCTGTTTTTAACCAGCTGTCCCAGCGAATTTCAAAAAATGTAGCTCATGTCCCCGTTTTTGGGAAGGGGCGACTGAAAACGGTGGGAGGTGTTTTTTATGTTTTACAAAGCAGGAATAGTTAGCAGTTGTTTCAAGAAAGCAATTTAATTAACAGGCAAGCTACTGGGCTTAAAAATTGCATTTTATGTATGCTCTTACTGCGTGTTCTGTAATTCTCTGCTGAGGAGCGCCCTCATCGCTTGAAGTAAAATTGTAGTCCCGAATTTTGGCTTTAAAATTCTGGTCACCCTACTCCTAATATGAATCACTCTCTGTACATTGCCTGCCCCTCACATCACCCTCGGAGCAGTGTCTCGTGTCTTCTTAAATCTCTCGCCCACCGTGTGCACTCTGCCAGTTCTTTATCTTATCACTCTCTCTCTCCCCACTGCTCTCATCTCTCGCCATCTTATCGCCCCTATGCAGTTTTTCTCACTCTTCCGCCACTAGCATTTTACTGCAGTCTCTGCATTGTTCAATTACTCACTTCTCCCTCACTTCTTTTCTACACTCTCATTTACTCACTTATCTATGCATATCTCATCCCCTCCCTCTGCTACCCACCGTTTTTTTAGTAACTCATCCGTTGTCTGCTATCCTGCCAGTCTCTCTCCTGTCTCCCAGACCATCAGTCCCTGGACTCTTTCCTTTCTAGTGTCCCAAATGTCTTCAGTCTCTTAGCGCTCTCTCTATGTCCTCTTGGTGTTTCTCTCTTCTCTACCTCTGTGATCTCTCCCTGCTTCTCACCTCTACCTCAAATCTCCACCCCCCAAGCCCCCCCCAGTGCAGCAGGTCCCTCTTTACCCCTTCAACTGCAGTCTATTTCTAGTCAGGATCTTTGAAAACTCTCCCGTCCGCTCTACTCTTCTCTTCCTCCCCAGTCTCAGCATCACAGCCCTCTCTCCTCCACCTGCAGTGGAGGAGGCCCCATCGCTGGCCCAGCTGTATGTAAATAGACCGTGTTTGCTACGAGGTAAGATAGGTTTCCTAATCTCGGCATAGATAACAGATGGCTCCTCATTAAAAAGTGAAATAACATTGGGCCTGCTTCTCTGTGCCTCTGATAGTTTGCTTCAGTGTTTTTCCACTATCTACCAGTGGTCCAGGTCTTGACAGCTGGATTTCTGGTCTCAGTGTGAGCTTTTCTGTTATTCATTTGGTGTAGCTACTTCTCTGGTCCTGTCTGTAATTCCTCATTATAAATCCTCTAGGTAGTGCTGCTAGCTGCTTCTCTGGTCGCAGTGGTAATTCCTCATTCTAAGTCCTCTAGACAGTGCTGCTAACTGCCATTATGGTCCGGTCGATAATTCCTCCTAAATTTTCCAGACAGTGCTGCTACTCTGGTCCCTTCAGAAGTTTCCACATTTTAAGTCCTCTAGGCAGTGCTGCAGCTGTGTCTCTGTTCCCATGGTAATTCCTCATTCTTAGTCCTCTAGGCAGTGCTGCTACATGCTTCTCTGCTCCCGTTGGTAAATCCTCATTCTTAGTCCTCGGGACGTTGCTGCTAGCTGCTCCTCAGGACCCGTCAGTAACTCCCCCATTCTAAATCAGCATTTACTCAGTATTTAAGTGCAATTGGAGGAAATAAATATTGTGCATAACATGAACATTATCTTTTGAATCATGATCTTGGTTTTGAAGGCCACGCCATTTTTGAACTTCTAACTCCATTTGATGTTAGTGACAAAGAAGAGAGGTTGACAAATATCAGGATGCTTCCAGCATATTATACAGTTTGATGAACAACCAAGTCTGGTTGTTTTGCAACATAAATTCTTCAAAAGAGAGCAGCACCAAGATGAGCCTGTTGATATTCAATAAACACGAGAAGTCTTTCTATTCTTTGCAAACCACCAGGTGGCGCCAAGGCCCAGCGAAGGGCAGCTGCAAAACAAAATTGTCATTATTATCTCCACAATAATATTGGTTGTCACGTTGGCCCATATCATTTCCTGTTATAAGACTGACCCCGCCCCTCATCACAGAAAGGAAAGTTGATGTGGCCCCCGCCGAAAACAGTTTGGGGACCACTGTTCTTGGCAGTGCTGCAGCTGTGTCTCTGGTCACAGTGGTAATTCCTCATTCTTAGTCCTCTAAGAAGTGCTGCTACCTGCTTCTCTGTTCCTGTCGATAATGCCTCATTTTAAGTCCTCTAGGCAGTGCTGCAGCTGTGCCTCTGTTCATACATCCACCTCACTCCAAACCAAAAAACACATATAAAAAACAATGTCATTTACAACGCCAATAGCTCTAACTCTGATAAATGCGAGACCTATTGCATTGCAAATGCTTGTCCTTCAGGTTTCCAAATCTGACAAAGGAGGGAGATTCCTGATGGTCAGGGGTGAGCTAAGGCTAGACCATGCACTGTTGCAACAGTCTATACGCCCAATGTTGGACAACAAGAATTCCTGAACGCATTTCTGGTCACATTGGAGGGATTTGCTACAGGGGAAATTCTGTTGTTGGGACATTTTTATTCTATCTGGAATCTGTCACTAGACACTACACGTCCACATAGGGCAATGGGGTGGGGGGTGGGGGAGTGTATTTAACCAGACACATAAATCAGCATTACAGGGCTGGGGTCTTGTGGACGCCTGGAGGGATCTACACCAATCAACAAGAGACTTCTCCTTTTTCTCTCACTCTCACAGGACCTACTCCAGAATAAATCTTGCATTCATTGGTCAATCCCTACGTCACACGCTCTCAGGATGCCAGTTCCATCCGATTTGCCTCTCAGATCCCCTTTAGAGCTTGTACTAGATTGGCCACCCCCGTGTGCTAAACACACCAGATGGTATTTCCCTAACTTTCTCAGCAGAGATCATCTCCTTAGAGACAAATTAAGAAAAGCAATCACAGAATTCTTTGACCTTAATGACCCCACAGTGACTTCTCTTGCCAACAATTGGGATGCCTTCAAGGTGGTCATTAGGGGTAAGTGCATTGAACTGGCAACCACATTAAAAAACCAGCTTAAGGGGGAGAGGATACTCCTAGAAAGGGAGTTACAAACCGCAGAACAGGCCCATAAGGTCAACCCCTCGCTGCAGAACCTAAGAAAAGTCACACAGCTAAAAGGAAAATTACAGGCTATCTACACCAATGGGGCAGAAAAAAAACATCTTACGATTACAAGCCTGAAATTACGAAGGGGGAAAATAAAGTGGAATCCTTCCCGGCTAGACAACTAAGAGCGAGGCATGGAAAAGAGTATATAGCGCAAATTGTGGATAAAAACAGGCCTGTTCAGAAAAGTGAGGAGGGGAAGGTTAGAGCCTTTGGGAATTTCTACCGGACCCTATACACTGCGAACCCACTGGCGGTTGATGATCAAGATAAATACTTAGAAGCGCTCGCCCCACTACAGATTCCAGTCTCTACGAATGAGAACTTAAGCAGACTCATTTCCATTGAGAAGGTAAATGTAAATGTAAATGTAGTTGAGCTTAGAGAATATCATGCCATATCTCATTAAAGCGGATCGAGCAGGGTTCCTTAAGGGGAGGCCAACGCCTAACAAGCTGAGGGGAGTGTTACACATTATGTATGTAATGTAAGGTACACTTTTATAGCGCTACTATCACTCCAGGGAGTATCTTGGCGCTCAAACCAACTCAGATGACATGAGTTGGGGGGAAAAAAGAAGGCAAACTTAGTCACGATGTACCTTAGACCAGTGCCCTACAAGCAGCATCAGTGAGGGAGAAAATCCATGTTTTAAGTGCTTTTCTAAAATGGCTCTCATTAGGCATCGATCGAAGCTGCAATGGGAGTTTATTCCAGGCCTTGGCGCCTAAAAAGAAGAGAGATTTACCATCTTTGGTTGCTAGCCTGAATCTGGGTAATACCAACAGGTTCTGATTTGCAGACCTCAGACAGCGCGTGGGCTGATATCGTTTGAACCCATTGGACAAGTATCTAGGCCCTTGCTGTTGGAAAGCTCTGAAGGTAATCAGAAGGATCTTAAACAGGACCCGTTTACAGATCGGTAACCAATGAAGCGCCTTGAGCGCTGCCGAAGCAGATGACTTGCGGGGCCAGCGTAGCACTAAACGGGCAGTTGCATGCTGGACCATCTGCAGGCTGTGGAGAACGGACTTGTTTGCTCCCGCATACAGGCCGTTGCAGTAGTCCAGTCTGGATGTTATCAGAGCCACTGCTACCGTTTTCCTTGCTGACAGAGGAAGAAGATCAAAAAACTTTCTCAAAGATCTAATAATGTGGAAACAAGTGCCGGCCACCGCCACTGCTTGTTGTTTAAAAGACAGCTGCTCATCGAATTTGATGCCCAGATTTCGGGCAGAAGAGATGGTGTTAGGGGGGGCAGCATCATCAGGCCACCAGTCTTTCGGGGAAAACCGATTTTGAGAAAATTTCCGTCTTACCGGAATTACATTTGAGGTGATTGTTAGTCATCCACTCAAAGGTAGCCGTTAGGCAATTTTTCAAGTTTTCCTCAGCCCCAGGCATCTCTCTATCTAGGACCAGAATAAGCTGTGTGTCGTCAGCATACGATATTGTGCTAATCTGGTAGGAAGCGATCAGCTCAATCAGGGGCACCATGTACAGATTAAAAAGTACAGGGCTCAAACTAGAGCCCTGGGGATTATCGAAAAAGTACAGAAAAAAGACATCCCCGCAGCCCTTCTCTTGCTAGACGCGGAGAAGGCCTTTGATTTAGTCGATTGGGCCTTCTTGTTGCGAACAATGAGGAAATTTGGCTTCAACTATACCTTTTATAGGTATGGTGCTGGCTAACTACTCCACTTCCCAATTGCGTGTTTTGGTAAATGGGGTGGCTTCGGAACCCTTTGGCCTCTCACAAGGTTCTAGGCAGGGTTGCCCCCTTTCCCCCCTACTCTTTGCCATTAGTATTGAACCCTTTGCGTAGCAAATCAGGGACAACCCAGACATAGGCGGGGTGGCTTTTTTTTTGGGACAGACAAACACAAAATCTCCCTCTTCGGACAACATGTTTCTCCCAATCACGAGGCCGCTGTCATCTCTCCCGGCCATCCAGAATGAGCTCACTTCCTTCGAAAAGGTCTTGGGTTTGAAGTTAATTTACCAAAGTCCTATCTCCTTAATCTGACACTGCCCAGGGAATCCATAAGAGCTGTGGAGTAACTGTCCCCTTTTCAAAACACGCATCAAAACACGTACTTGGTGTCAAACTTACCGCTGATATCGAACCTCTACAGGGCTAACTATCCTCCCTTACTTCAGCAGTTTAAGGCTGACCTGAGCAGGTGGAGATCCTCTTATACTTCCTGAATAGGACACATCAATGCTGTTAAAATGAATGTGCTTCCTAGGTTATTTTACCTCTTTCAGGGCCTTCCAATATCAGTGGAAACGACTCTGTTTGGTGACTTGAAAAAGAGGATCACTAAATTAATTTGGCAAGGGCAAAGTGCTCGGTTATCCTACCGGTTGCTTACCAAGGCGAGCGTGGATGGGGGATTGGAACTTCCGGACTTCTTGGGGTACTATAGGGCTGCACAACTCCGGATGAGTACAGATTGGTCTTTTCGCGAATCAGAAAAACTCTGCCTCCTTATAGACCGGCAAATAGAGGGTAGGACGATCTGGGACCTCCTTTGGAAGTCAAAACAAAATCGGCCATTACATTCGTACATTATCACCTCCAAGGCCACAACTCTGCGGGTATGGGATGACCGTAACAGATCATTTCCCCTGACCCCATTCCCTTCTCCCTACATCCCCATTCACTTTAATCTTGACTTCCCACCGGCTCATCGAGAGGGTCCTTTTGGGCCTTGGTGGGAGATGGGTTGTCTTATGATCTCGGATCTCTTTAAGGGGGGGAAGTTGTTGACCTTTGAGGAATGCACCAACATTTTTAAGCTTCAGCCCTCTGAAAAATTCCACTACGTACAACTTAAATACTGGGTACAATAACCTCCGATCCACCTAGCTGCAACCAGAGACTTACTCCCAATTGAAAAATGTGCGCAGTCGGGGGCTTCTTTGAGGGGGACTATCTCTTTCCTTTACTCTCTCATACGGACGCTGGGTCCCTGCTCCACCCCTAGACACCAAAGAATCTGGGATTCTCTTCTCACCTCTCCGTTGAGGGGAAAAACAGTGGGGCTCCTTGTTTAAAGACATCTCCAAATACAATCACTCCATGTTTCCAAGAGAGACTCACTATAAAGTTATGTACGAGTGGTACTTGCACCCAAAGAAGTTGAGAAAAATATTCCCTAACACCTCCGTTAGATGTTTGAGAGGTTGTGGTCTCCTGGGAGATTTTAAGCACTATGGTGGGACCGCCCATCAATCCAGCCCTTCTGGGAAGAAAATGTATCCCAAATTAAGACGACACTGGGCTATCCAATTCCCACTACAATGGAACACACTCTCTTAGGGATTCGAGACCTGAGTCTAAAATGCCAATGCCATGCTAGGCTTTGGCGAGCTCTGGCAATGGAAAGAATGGCAGACATAGAAGATGACAAGAGAACAGGGTTCGACTATACTTGGGCCCCCTTGGCTGAGTAGCTGTCTGAAGGCCTGCCCCTCTTTTCTTGTGGTCCCAGGTTGAGGGCTCCTCATCACTTTCATATCTAACACTTGGGACGACCGTGACTCTTGAGAGGAGAAGCTTGGGGGATGTCTCGGACCCTGTCCACAATGCCCCGTCCACACCACTGACCAACCATGACTTTGTGAAACTGTGATACTAATGTTTGTTTTGTCCCGTTTTTAGAGTTATATGGGAAGAATGGTTCTGGGTGGGAGTCACAACTGCCAATTAGACAACAAGTCCCACGCTGGGATTTAAAAAACGAGATCTTTTTGATCAATGTCTCCTGCATCCCGACTAGGAACATATTGTTTGTAGGTATCTCAGGTCGAGCCCTAGTGCACAAGATGAACATGTCATATGAGCTTCTTATATCTCTTGATCTGTAAGATATGCTGATGCCTCCCACCCCTGTTTGTTTTGTATGTGTTTTGCAAAACTGAAACCGATCAAAATATTTTGAAACAAAAAGATATGTTCCTAGGCTTATATATCTATTATCTGACATGGACAGTATGCAGCTGCCATCTTAATTAAAGGTGTGATCGTTTTTTTTGTTTCGTTCATGTTATTGATTTGAAAGTTATATATATGAAAAAAAATATTCCACTTACCCCTGTCTTTGTTTCCCAGCGCCTCAAAATGGGGAAGTTTCCAATGATAGGAGGAAATGTTTGTTGTGATGAATTTAAAGCAAGTGTGAGCTACTTTGGAAACCAAGTTATTTATTTCTGTGAGCTTAAACCATATTTTGGCAAATAATATAGTACTATTGATGTGTTTATTATTAATATTTTTGGTGCTTCCGTTTCAGAGCTGTGCAGAATGTCTTTATTTAAAGCACGAGACTGGTGGTCCTGCACACTTGGAGAACAGGAGGAATTTGACCAAGGCTGTTTATGTGTGGCGGACGTTGACAACAGTGGCAGTGGACAAGGTAGACACGCATTACAAAACTGATGTACTTATGCTGAGCTGTTCAGAACAACGGTTGATCAATGTCTGATGTTTAGCAAATGGAAGAGAGGGTTTTTTGAAATTAGGAGTGTGGAGCGGTGAGGTGATTGTCAAGCTGTACCTCTGTTGAATGTTGTGGGGTTCTTTTGCGAAGAGTCAGCTTCTGGTTCACTCCCTGATTGTCTGCTCCCCTGCCGTCCTATTGTACTGTTGACTTTTTAGGAGTGGAGAGGGATATAGAGATATATATCTATATCTATATCTCGGACTCCACTTAGTAAGTGTTTCAGTCTTTTTAGGTCTCGCTGACGTTGCAGCGCGAAGCGCTGCCGCCAACGAGACTTATAGCTGCCGTGTTTGCCTCCAAGGGAGACAGACCTGGGCACGAGCCGATTCAGGTCTGTGAACGCGATTCACAGTGGATCGGCTTGTGCGCGTTAATTAATGCGGAGCACGTCAGGCGCCCAAGTAACAATTATCACAGCATGAGACCCCACTTATCACAGCATGTCAACAGGCGCCCCAGGCTGCTGGAGCACTCAACTATAATTAATGTGCAGTTGAGTGCTCCAGCAGCGTGTGGCGCCTCTCGGCATGCTGTGATAATTATTACTTTGGGGCCTCATGCTGTGATAATTCTCACTTTCTGTGTTGTGATCGGGAGCAGGCGTATTACTGGCGCCACTGCCACGCCTTCATTAGTCTTAAAAGCTGCATAATTACGGCGGCATTTTTAGACATTTTTACGTGCATTTTTACGTATTTAAAAGTGCAGCACTAAACATTTTCAAAGAAGGCGAATCAGAGACATTCATTGGAGACACGACCTATTTGAAGACGCTTGTTTTACTGGGGTAAGTTATGTGAACTGTTTAGTTTCTTTACTTTATTATAGTATAACTGGCAGGGTTGGCTAAATTATGCGAGAAAAGGAAAAATATGCAGGAGATGATGGTATGAGGCCAGTGTGGCAAATGTATAAATATGCGTACACCTTATAAAAGCAAGTTGCAAAATGTCCGGTGTTGGGCGGATGGGTTCACTGTGCTGTTGAGTTGCCTGTCGGTGTGGTTATGAGTGTGGAAGAGTGTAGGGACGCGGTCTAGCGCTCACAAGCACCACCCTGACACGAGCCTACTTAGGCAAGCACCACACCAGGCTCATCAGTAGATAGAAGCCTGTTGGAGCAATCAGAGCTCACGCCAGAAAGTGTATTTTCTCTGTGTGTAAAGCTTCGTTTTTTTAAAGATTCAATCCCTCTGCAATTTGACTGATAAATTGTACTTTATTGCTTGCTGAAACCTCGTTTTTAAAAAAAATATTTCGTTTTTGCAATTTGACTGCTAAATTGTTTAATAGTGCTCTGTGACCCTTACCTGCTACCCTATCCCTGTTTCTGCCGCTGGAAGTCCCGTTAGTGCGGAGGGAGAACCGGGTTGCTGAAATCCACAAACACCCACACATCGCCGCCATCTTAGGTGTGAGGGAGTGCAGGGACGTGGTCTAGCGCTCACAAGCACCACCCTGACACGAGCCTACTTAGCCAAATGCTCTCCCGGCAGCGCAGCGGACAAGTGCAGCGGGCGCGCCGGAAACGCGCCGAAGTTGTGCCAAAGTCAAGCCCGTCTGCGCCTGTCCGCGCCGGGCCAGCGCCTTGCGCCATGGCCCCTGCCCGATCCTCACCCCTTCGCTACTCAGCCAAAGAGCTATTTCTGCTTAATCGTCCTATTTGTAAAAATCCGGTCAGAGCTAACTGTTCAGACTCCCTCACAGTCCCTACATGCCTGACCTGTGGCTATCGACCTACCATCTGCAATCATCTGAGTCTGGAAGCCTCTCCTGCTTTCAGGAGAAGGACTCTAAAATGCATTCTATTAAATATTAGATCCATGCCAAAACATAAATGCGAAATTGAGGCGTTCATAACTGATCACGATACAGATGTAATGTTCCTTACTGAGACCTGGTCATCTGATGCCTCTGGTCCAGATTGGAACATAGCAGTTCCGGAGGGATATTTTGTAGAGTACCTCAACCGACCTGGAAGAACAGGCGGGGGCATTGGTATCATCTACAAGTCCCATCTAAAAATATTCTGCCTACCAGAGTTAAATATGGAGGCTGAAGCCTTGAACTTCAAAATCAAATGCAATAACCGTCTGATTTTCGCTGGCTTGCTGCTCTACAGACCCCCAGGGCCAAAAGCTCCCTTCATCACTGCTCTCCATACTTATCTGGAATCCACCACGGACTCCGCCACTTTTACAATTCTAGGAGATTTAAATTTTCACCTCGAAGCTACTAACGATTCTGATTCCGCAACTCTCATTGACAACCTGCTTAGTTTTGATATGACCCAACTAGTGCGTAAGCCCACCCACATTGCAGGACATACTTTTGACGATTTTTTCACCAACAACAATAACTTAAAATTTTCTTCCGCTTTGCCTGTCCCATGGTCTGATCATAGGGCTGTCTTCTTTAATCTAAAATTTAATGACTCTGCAAGATACAGAAGACGCTTCCTGCCCCCGGAAAGCAAGCGTTCATGGAAAAACTTAGACTCGAATCTGCTAGCAGTGGCTCTTGCCAACGACCCCCCAACATTTGAGCAATGTAGCATCGACACTGGAGCCTCCAGCTTTAACAGATGGATTGCTCAGTGTGCCGATGAGCTAGCTCCTCTGGAGTCCTGAGTGCCTAAGAAACGGTTGGCCACCGCCCAGTGGTATACAGCTGAGTTGAAATTAATCAAACTCAAATGCTGCAAAGCTGAGCGCATTTGGCGGTCCAACTACTGCGCTCTCAAGAAGGCCGAATACTCCAAAGCTCTGCAGGAGTATAAGGCAGCGATTATTCAGGCCAAATCCACATTCTACACCACCTGAATCCAAGAAGCCCCCAACTCTGCCAGAGAGCTCTTTAAGACTGTTACCCTTCTGGCAAAAACCCAGCGAGACACTATATTTACACCAGACCAGAACTTTGTCGGGAATATTGCTGCTTTTTTCCAGAGCAAAGTACAGGCAGTTTATGACGGTTTCGGCACCGTAGCCACCAACTCCAATACCAGCCTTAACATCTCGGTCACTCCTACCCAGGTCCCGGCAGTGGACACTGAGGAATCTTCACTTCCCACTTTCCCTGTCTTTCCTAGGTTTCCTATGCTAAAGGAGTCAGAGGTCGGGGACCTTCTCCTACAGATGAAATCAGGATCTCCATTGGATCCATGCCCTCCGCACATTCTGCATTCTATTCCATTAGCTATAACTGGAGTATTGACCTCTCTATTAAACAAGGCTATATGCTCGAACTCCTTCCCCTCAATCTGGAAGAAGGCCTGTATCCGCCCGATTCTGAAAAAAGACTCACTCAATCCCTCCGAAACTAAAAACTATCGGCCCATCTCCTGTCTGCCTCTACCAGCTAAAATCCTTGAGAAAGCCATGAACTTAGAACTGATGACTTTCCTTACGAAGAAAAATCTTCTTGACTCTACACAACATGGCTTTCGAGCATGCCATTCAACTGAGTCAGCCCTTATCATGGCAACAGAGGATATCCGGAAGACCATGGACGACGGTGGAAGAACGGCCCTCATATTACTTGATTTAACCGCGGCGTTAGACACCGTCAATCATTCGGTCCTACTGAGTCGTTTGGAAAATCTGGGCATCTCCGATGCCGCTCTAGCCCTCTTAGCATCATTTCTGACAGGCAGAATCCAACAAGTCCACTGGAATGGACTTAAATCAGAGGAATTTACTCTTCCCGGAGGAGTCCCACAAGGGTCGGCATTATCACCAACCTTGTTCAATTTATATGTCACCCCTTGGCGAAACTGATAAAATCCCATGGCTTGAGATTAGTGTCTTATGCAGACGACACGCAAATCATAGTGTCGGTCTCCGATTCCATTGAAGCAACCGCAGGCCGTTTCAGGAATTGCCTTCGCAGTGTAAAAAACTGGATGAGCCAAAACTTTCTCAAATTAAATACTGAGAAGACTGAAATCATAGAATTCGGTCAGAAGCCCTCGATATGGAGTCAGCTATGGTGGCCCCCGGAAGCCGGCTGTTGTCCTACCCCAGCCGAGAAGGTCAGAAACCTCGGATTCTTACTGGACATAAACCTCTCCTGCACAGCGCAGGTGAACCAAGTCACTTCAGCTTGTTTTCATATGATGAAGGTACTTAGAAAGATCTTGCCCTTTATTCCACCCACCTTAAAAAAGACTGTCATTGCTGCCCTAGTAATGTCTTGGGTTGATTATTGCAACTCTCTCTATCTCGGTACGGGAGAGAAGCAATTGATCAAGCTGCAGGCTATCCAGAACGCGGCCGCCAGGGTTATCCTGAACCTGCCAAAGCGTCACCCCACCTCCCGGGCCATTCGAGAGCTGCACTGGCTGCCAATTAAGCGCAGAGTCCAGTTTAAAGCCCTCTGCTTGGCCCACAAATCCGTTCACGGAAAAGGATCAGATGATCTGGCCAAACTCCTCACGCGCTATGTGCCCAACCGAACTCTAAGATCGGCCAATCAAGACCTGCTCTGCGTGCCTAGAATCCGGAAAGTGCGTTGGGGTGGAAAATCATTTTCTAATCAGGCCTCCAAACTCTGGAACTCATTGCCTGTCGAAGTTCGCTCACAAGCCTCCAAACTGAGATTCAGAAAATCCCTGAAAACATGGCTGTTCTCCCTGCCCTGATCTGTCTCACATCACCTTCTATTCTACAGCGCCAAGACGCCGCGGCATTCGAGCGCTTAATAAAAACTTCAGTCAGTCTGAGTGCATGTGACTAGCTGGCGACATGTCATTGTACTGTTACTTGCCTGAGTGTAAGATGGTTATTTAACTGCTGCTGGAGTCGGACTCTAGACACAAATTTGGTGGAAAAAAAGAACAGGTGCTTCGTAGGCTTCTATTATGCTTGCAGTACTATTTCCTCCCTCTTTGTCACAACACTCTCGTCCAGAGTCACAATGTAGTACCGGGCCTGTATATATATCCACACCGGCAGTAATTTTAAAGGAATAAACAACTTAACCTGCACCAAAAATTAAAAATTGCTTGAATGGTAAGGACTATGGCGAAGGCAGACCATGAGCTGTGTGAAGGCAGCAATGCAGCTCTGCTCTGCTTTCTTAACTTTGTTAAGACTTACCGGTTTGGTTCTGGTCCGGCGGCCGGGATATGCACTGCCTTGATTAGTCTAACTGACTAGGCCTGGCCTGCCAGCCTGCCGTCCTCACGTGGTACTGCTGCCAGTCCTCGCATCGTCGTTGGAGGGTCGGGTGAAATTGCACTGGCTCGCACAGGCACTCAGACCTTGAATGGCCGTTAGGGAGTTGGTGGTGGGGCGTGGACGTGTGGCAATGCGCAATCTGAAAAAATCTGCGCACGCTGCCTGCCGCCGCACAGCCCCAGCCGCCAAAAACCAAAATACAGCCCAAAATCAGTGCCCCGCCCACTGGGCCGGCCACACTGTAACTAAAGTTTAACTCAGAGCCGCGGCCTCCAGCCAATCAACAAGATTCTCTTTTTGGCTCAGCCTGGGCAGGCCAGGCTCACCACAGCTTCGTTAGGAGTGAGACTGAGCCATTCGGGAGATGGACGCGGAGACAGTACTGCGGACGAGAAGTGGTTGCACAATATTTTTTGCTACTGCCAAGTCCAGTAGTGAGGTAATAAACTATATCAAAAATAAAAAACAATGACGCGCAGCAATCCGTGTACACCCGGCCCAGATAATTAAGTGCCGGTGCTAAAAATCCGGAAAGCACAAGCACAAATTAAGCACTGGGTTGTGCATGTGACATGTTGACTAGTTGCCCTTGCACGGTTGATGTAGTGCTGATTTTAAGACTACACCTGCAGTCCTGGCCTGGCTGAGGATTTCTGGGGTGCATGAGTAGAGTTCGCTGTATGTGTGGTTGGGATACGGTACAGGGCAGGGGTGTGCATGGACTGGTGTGGAATCATGCGACACCTGACCTATTTCATTTCCAGGGTGCTTTCCAGGGTGCAAAGCCATAAAAGAGGTGGGTTCGAGGTGTGCTGGTGCTGGGGCAGGCCCCGGAGTTCCCACAGACCCGCCAAAGATATCATGGACTCTATATATATGTGCGGAGCATGGAAGCACGTAGGACTAAAGCATCTTCTAGGCACATCCTGTCCCTGCGTCGGTGTGCGCACTGACCTGCCAACATGCGCAGATGTGTGCAAAACCAACGTGTAATGCTTTAAAGGGTTTCAAACGCATGTTTTCTCTTATTTGAAGCATGCTCACTGATTCTGCGCATGTGCACTGCTGAAATACAGCTCTAAGTACATGCTCAGTGTTCTATTACAGTTCGGTCCCTGTGTAGTAGGAATGTACTCACCCTTGCCTGGCAACGCGTACATTTGCTTCAGGAGAAATCTGATGATCGCTTTCTGCAAATTAAGAATCAGCTTTAAGAACTAGTACGATCGTCAAGTGTATTGTCCTTGTCCTCTTCGTGCAGCCCTTAATGTCAATCTACAAAGTTTTACCTCTCTAAGCAAGCATAAATTAGGCATGTCAGGTTTTCCAGGTCCTTGCGAGTAGAGTTCAGCCACTCCAGGAATGTAATTGGAATTCTGGAACATGTAATTTTTTATTTAATAAAGGGATTAAACAAGACTACAAAACTCAAAAGTCACCAAAAAGCTGGCCTGGATGAACTACTTACGCACAGAAACGGGTAACTTCAGAGCTCTGTTGTTTTCAGAACGAAATCGTTCAAATGCTCTAACTATTAATTAATGAATTAATTACCTAAACTGCTAATTTACCAGCGCCAAGACAACCACGGGTATTCGTGCGCCTTTTGAAATTTGCGAACCTACATAACGTAAGCTTGCTGCTAGAACTCAGGGAAATGTCATGAATGTATTGATACTAATGGTAGCTAGCACATCATCGTTTCACATTTCGTAGCATTACGTTCCAATCTCTCCTCAGTGTGTTTTCCAGAGAAAATGACATGCCATTTGTTTACATTTTAAGATTGGGTAAAGGCCTGGCCATGGTACTTAAATAGAATTATTTACCATTCAAAGTATGCACTGATAAGGGGGAAAGATAACCGCTTTAGATGATTTTTCTAATTTATGTACTGGTAGGTTAAAAAACAATCATGCCGGTAAAAAGTGGTCAGGTGAAAACCCTACCAGTCCACTGTGTTTTGGTACAATCTACTCCCCGAAGCTTTGAAGTTTTGTGAGACGTAGTTGCAGGGTTTCAAGGCCTCAGTGTACAATGTTTACTCTCCGTGTGAATTCACATGCTCTGTTGATGGAGCCGTTCAGATTGTGTAAACAGCTTTGCCAGTTTTGGCTGTGTTCGTTTTGAAAACCTTCATTAGTTTTGCTGTTCATGGCTTGTTTCTCCATGCCAACTGGGTCTCTGGCATTAATGCAAGCACTCTGTAATGAAGTTGATAGAGTACTACACTACAGTTCACAGTACAGGTATTTGGTTTCTGCTCAGGCATTGTCGTTTTTCGGAGATATTATACCTTTCCCTAGTTATTTTTGGGTCGAGCCTGGGCAGAGCATGCTGTATTGAGTTAGGGACTTGACACTCCTCCCACATTTTCCATTGGCCACTGTAAACTGTAGCTGTTCATTGGTCAAAAGGCTTAGCAGTCCCTCCATAGTACCGCCTTGTCTCATTTTGTAACCTCCCATGGCGACACCCCGTTACATGTCATGTTGCTCAGTAGGCTTTAATTACAGCCTCCGAGCACTATTTTCTCAAATAGCTATGTCCTGCCTGCTGTTGCAGACAGGACGCTCTCTCTCCTAACGCTTTTAAAAAGTTTTATAGCACGTGTTTGCAATGCAATGGGTCTTGTATCTGCGATAGTTTTGAGCTATTGGCATTGTCATTTACAATGTCAATAGCTCAAACTCTCATAAATGCGAGACCTATTGCATTGCAAATGCTTGTTTTATTTTGTTGTGCTTTCGCTGCCAAGACGCCTTTCGGGCTATCCAGAGCCCTTGATCACATGACATGCTGTTGTTATACTTCCATTTTTAAAGTGGCACAGTACATTATGCCAAACTAGACTGTATGCAGTTTGAGACTTTGTTTCCTGTATGTATACACATTGCAGCATTTCAAATTACTTTACATTGTAAATACTGACTTTCATCTGTAAATACATAAGAACATAAAAACACGCGTAACAAAATCTCTACATATTTCTGAATAAATACATATTTAAAATATTAAACACATGTTAAAAAGACATTCAGACAAATAATGTCATGTTGTGCCTGCATAATGCATAAAATCTGCTGCTTTAAAAGCCCATGTGCAAATATTCATTTTAGAACAATGTCTGTATAAATACTTGGTAAAACGAATCCCACACAGTAAAAAACAAATCAGATTATAACAAAAATGCTTATGATATTGGTCTGCCCTTTCTTTTGAAAGGGTCTGATTTGCCATAATGTCTAATCTTTCCTTACAGGAATTTGCTTCAAATCATATAAAAAACCCAAAATATCTTGTAATTGGGTTCTTATGCCCTGTATACAGTACCAGAATTGTGCAAAAAGTACTGTGAAAGTGCTATAGTGCTTTTATGCTATTTAGCATTAGTTTCATAATTACTGAATAAAGTGACACTGTGCTTAAAAAAATGTCCAGTGTGCCATGAGCCCATGTGCACAACTGGCGGAGAACGAGCTGTTTTAGGGTCGCCTTAGTTGGATATGTTATCATATTAGACTGCTCTGATTAGAGCCAGGTATACAAATCTTCCGTCGTGTTTAAACCGTGTGGACTCTTACTATCTAATTCTAAGATGTATTTTGTCTCGAGACGTCTGAGTATTATTGTATCTCTGTTCCCTCCGCTTCTCAGTGGGGGAACACTGTCAATTACGTAATACTTCAACTGATTGAGATTTTTATTATAGATCTTGTTGAAGTGGCTGGCTACCGGATAGGAGCTATCATTATTGGTTATTGCCCGTAAATGCTGTAATATCCTCTTGTGGACCTGGAGGCGGGTGCTGCACACATACCTCAGCCCACAAGAGCATTCCTGTACCTAAACAGCAAACTCAGATTTATAGTTATATGTCATTAAAAGGAGTAAGGAATGTGGTTTTATTTTCTCCATATTAGCATGCTTTATACAGCTGACGAAACCTTTACGTTTGGCTAGCCAATTTGTATTTTTGGGGATTTCAGGACTACTACTGACTAGATAGTCGCAAGTACTGCACGCTTTTCTGAATGTTATAGTGGGTGAAGGTAACATTTTATCCCCTATAATTGGGTCACTTTGAACCAGGTGCCAGTTTTTCTTAATTAATTTCCTGAGACTATCCCGCTGTTTGTTATACGTTAGCATTAGCCTAGGATTGCTTATATTGTTCTTTGCATGTTCAGTCTGTTTTGTTTTGCTGTTTGAAGGTTTGAATAACAAATCTTCCCTTGACTTCGCTTTCGTGCGTAGTATTGCCTGATCTATGACTCTTTGTGAATAGCCTCTTGCCGGAAATCTTGATTTACATTCCTGTTGGGCTATACATAGGTCATTCTCATTGCTGCATATCCTACGAATGCGCAGCATTTCTCCGTATTGAATACTATGCACTGTATGTTTGGGATGAAAGCTACTTGAGTGCAAAATTGGGTTTCCTGCTGTGGGCTAGCGGTGTAAGCATGTATGTATCTTATTATTATGAAAATAAACTGTATCTTTACCACTCCATGTCCATAGAGCCAGAACCGGAACGGACACCAGTTTTTCTCTGTGCAATATTTTTATTTTGTGCATTCCGCTGAGGTTCCGTGAATTCTGAACCTGGGTCATAAATAGGGCTCCCGGTTTTATGGTATTTATTTTTTTGCCATTTCCGTCTGTATTTATCCATATTTATTTTTTGGGTGTTTTTTCTGTATTTATCCACATTTATTTTGCCACAAGCAAAAGCCGACGCTACAACTAGTATTTTTCCACATTTATTTAAATTGACAATGGAAGGTGTTTGAGGCTTCCAAATTTAAAGTCTAGATTTTTTTGTATGCATCAATAAACAGTACATTGGTATATGGAGAGCGCTCTTCAATCACAGAGATCAGTTGGAGAATGGGGTGGTAAGGCTGAAGTTCCTGATTTCTTTGGTGTGTTTCAGCCGCACCTCAGTACTTCACTGGTCTTTAAAAGACCATTTGCCTTTTAATGAGGCTTTGTTGCTTTTTCACCACTTCTTAGAGCCCCTGATCTCCATGCTACCTACTGCTGGAAGAATTAGCCCCCCCCCCCCCCCACCTTCAAAAACAATTTGGCTCTAGTTGCGCCACTATGCTGTTATTGTCCTAATTTGATGTATACCGAACAGCTTAGAAATCAATGAAGAAGTTCGGTTTTGCTAAAACTGAACTCCCCTCATGTATAAAAGATGTGCTTCCACTTTTTCAGTCGTTATGCCTCCTTTCCTTGCCAGGTTTAAGCGTCCAAGCCATGGTAATCAAAACGTAATGCCCTTCAGCTTGTGAAAGTTACTACTGCGGTTACTGCGGTTGCACAGACATTCATGGCATGTAAATAATATAATTTAATATGCGCTCCTGGTGGATGAAAAATGATGCGCTGCAACTACACACAACTGTTACCTCATGCACCATCCCTGGCTTGTGCACACAAGCTGGGTAACAACACTCTTCCAACAAACATGCCCCAAAAACACATGTGCAATTGCACAAACTCCGCCAGTGTTTCTACATGGAGTTGTAAAGTTATACATCAAGGAACCTGTAAAGAGCCGGAGGGAGCAACGAATCTGGCAACTTAAAACACACCAATCTCGAAGTGAAAAGAAAGCCGCCCCCCCACTGCCCGGACTCTGGTGCTGCCAATTCAAACCGGAGGGGGAGGAGCCCAAGGCTGCAGCGGGACAGACTGTGTGATTAGTGACTTTCTCGTGTAAGTGCCCAGGCTTCTAGCTCTCTGCTGTTTCTAGGGACACTGTGAAGTCGCCATTCATCTGTCCCCTGAGGGCACATACACAGGGAAAATGCAGGTACCTTTCTTGTGGAAATGGCCGAGTGCTGGCAGGGAGCTTACTTAAGAGGCAGAGCCCTGGAGATGGTTAATTCCGAAGGGCCGGGGCAGCAACAAATACTGACTGTGGCAACACAGTGGCACGGTGCTGGTCGTAGTGCAGGCAAAAGGAGGAGGTAGGGGGGCAAAGGTTCTGAGAGAAGGGCCGGAGGTGTTCACATGCCTACTCAGTGAGCTTAAATCTGACCAGGATTGGTTCAGGGGCACGGCAGTACGTCACCTAAAGACTCTGATTGGAAGGATTAGAAAGAATCTCCCCTACATCAGAAAGAGAGACGTGGCTAGATAACTGATTTCGAGCACAGCAGCGCAGCAACATTTACTAGTATTTTGCAGTTTTTACATATAAATACAGACAAAGGAAAAATTGTTTTCCGTCTGTATTTATATGTAAAAATCCGTTTAAACGGAAAACCGGGGGCCCTAGTCATAAAGGTTATGGTTCCGTTACGATTTTGGTAACATTGAACCGTAAATAGTGAGCTCAGCAAGCATGAGTGTTTTCGTCATGTTACACCGATGGATTCACTGTGTATTTGACAATTTTGTTCTGAACCATGGGTTCCATTTTGTGCATGGCAGCCATTTTGTAGTTGCCCTCACATAGGCTGATGACTTTAGCTGACTGCTGGATGACCTGAGTGAACTGACCATGTTGCCTGAAGCTGACCTTGTTAGACCAGTTTCTTGCCCAGTAGCTGATCAAGATTAGGATCAAAGAGCAGGACATTGTTGAGTTTATTGTACAGGCACACACCCCTTTATCTTGCTCATATCTGTTTCTGTTCCTTCTTTATGGTCTATTTATGATGTGGGCTGCGGGCCCTTTTATTATGGGTTTTGTCCAGCTTGTCTAAAGAAGACTGTTTAGCTTGGGTTTGTTTGATGATTAATTATGGGCTGGACAACTGAAATGTGGGTTTGTCATCATACAATGCTTTGGTCGTGTATACATGGGATTGGTCAAACTGTAAATAAGGAATGTTGGGGTTTTTGCATGCTTTCAAAAGCTAGGACTGCCTCTTTCTTTTGTGCTGAGTCCAGTAACGCTAAAACATATAAAAGGCCTCTGTCCTCTGTATTCCTCAGACTACCTCATTCAGTTACTACGGTTTCTGTGTGACGTGGCCTCATTTATTAAAATTTAATAAAGATGTCTTTTCATATTTCAGTTTCTGTGCCAAGTTCTTTATTGTTATTAGGAAGACCCTTGAGAATGGAAATTTTCCATTTCCTCACCGCCATGACGCGTTTCAGCCCCTGGAGGCCTTGATCACTTTATTATTCTGTACATATACCTCCACATCTAGAAAACATATACAATTCGTACTAATGTCAAACGTGAATTGTAAGTTCATGTCATTGTTGTTCAATTTAGAAATAATATCTCCAGCACTTTGTTTATCACCACCCCATACTATGAACAGATCATTAATGAAGCGGACCCACTTGACCACATTTTCTGTCCAAGCTTTTTTGTATACTGTTTTCAACACCTTCTCCTCCCACCACTCCATATGGAGACCGGCGTAGCTGGGCGAAAAACCCGCGCCCATAGCTTCGCCTCTCTCCTGGTGGTACACCTGTTGCTGAAACATGAAGTAGTTGTTGTTTAGACAAAAATTGGTGAGGTCAATAGCATTTTGTATGAACATGATATTCAATGGGCCTTGTGTCTGATTAGTATTCTAATGCCTTTAACCCATCCATGTGATGGATAGAGGTGTATAAGTTATATATATATTACTGAAATCCATTTGTTGCTGAGCTATTCGTCCACTACCTGATTGGCTATCTGCTCAGTCAAAACTGACACACCACTTCTTGTTGGCGCTAGTTAATGCTGAGTAAATGTCCATTTTATGCACACAATGCACATTGCTGATAGATCGAACACAGAGTGAAGAGTGACCGAAGCTCGACTCAGTTTGCTGGACACTTGATGACACAGTTACCTGTTGCCCTTAATTCATTTTGCAAAACTAATAAACTGCATCTGATTTCATTAGGATGTTGGCAGAAGGCGATGGATCTTCTTTGAAATTTGGAAGGGCATATCAGAGCACCAACTATGAACAAGCATTGACAAAGTCAGTAGATTTGTCTGTTTTATGAGTTACTATTGGCTTTGCCAATGCCTGTTTGTGTTCTGGGGAACGATGGTAGACACAATCATCTGAATGAAAATAGACGCCACAGAAAACCAGCATTGGCAAAGCTAATGGGCCTGGCAAGATCTATTGGCGGTCTGATATTTTTTTTTTATGTCAAATTGTATAGCAGAACGGCTGCTTTGTGGCATGGCTAAAAGTAAAAATAAATAAATAAATAAAACAAAGCGCTGTGACATGGTCAATGCTGGCTATGTCATAACTGTTTTTGTTCACTTTTAACCATGCTGCATCGCAGCCCGGCTGCCGTACAACATTGCTAAAAAAAAAAGACAAAGACAAATAGTTCTTGAGTATGTTGGCTGCGTCATAGTGCTTTGTTATTGTTATCATCTGTAGGAGGCGGCTCAACCCGGACAGCAGGAGGGGACAAGCAACACGGGTCAGTAGGATGGGGCGAAGGAATGCGTGGGACAGAGAGGAGGGGTAGCAAGAGGGTGGACGGCAGGAGGGCCAAACAACATGAGAGGCAGCAGGAGGACAGGAAAGGGCAAGTAACCCCACAGCCAGCATGATGAGGGCGAGAGGGGACAGGCAACACCAAACATAACAGACAGTGGAAGGTATGGGAGAGCATCACAAGCAAATAAGAAAATAATACGTATGAAAGCGCGAAGGACACACAGTGGAACAAGGAAGCAGTATTTGGGATAAGCTTCAGGGAAGGAACAAACGGACTACGGGAAATGAAGCCGCAACAGGGTGCTGAAGGAGAGCAAGGAAGTGAGAGTGATGATGAAGCCAACCAGTGGTAAGCAGTGGGGGGCTGTAAGTCCCCTGCAAGCTATTTCAGATACTTTTGTCAGTGCTCACTCTCTGTGCTAGCAGGCTGCTTGCAGACTTTAAAATAGTCCCTCATACATTCCAATGGAGTTAGAAGGACTTGCCTAAACAGCTAATAGAACCAGCATTGGCATAGCCAGTAGGTCTCGCCTTTGGGACCTTATAAGTGTTTAGCCATGCAACAGTTGATGTTGATGCACCAAAGATATTGTGCTGCATAACTAAATACTTATAAGGTCCCAAAAGCGAGACCTATTGGCTATAGCAATGCTTGTCTTTTTTGGTTCCATTTCACAGGGAAACAACTAAATAAAAGAAGGTTTCTTCAAGTCATGGTTTTCAGAAAGAGAGGGAATAATCGGAAGAGGCGGGATCAGTTGCCAGCACAGAAAAGAAGAGGACATTGTCCGTGTCTTCTCTGGGCAGTAAGGAAGAGACAGAGTCCTTTTCCTTCTCTGCCTGTCCACAAAAGCAACCACGCTCACACATGTTGCCCCCTGCCCCCTCAAAAGTATTCTCGAGCCTCATTGCGTTACAGCCTTAAGAGGAAGAAGGAGGGAGTGTAAGATTAAGTAAAGCATGTGAAATGTAAGCAGAAACAACATGGTTACTTTAACGATCTCTCACTCACTATTCAGAAATTAGCGAGTGGTTTTAGCTGAAAAGTGAAGGACATGACTACAGGGCCCTGAAGGGAACCTTTTCAATGTCCATTGCTTGTATCCTTAAATAAATGTAAACAGTATGGTTTACAAATGACCACATCCATAAACACAGAGGTACACATTTTGTTTTCCAATCCATCCATCAACCAGGTATTGCAATACATCCAGGAATTGTGCACTTCCCCACCTGGGGACAACAATGCTTCTCAAAGAAGACGAGAAAAGAAAAATAGCGCTTCATTGCAAAGTCTGTAAAGTGAGGCTGATGTGTTTGGATGTGAATAAAACCAATCTGGCCACTTTGCAACCACTCTGTCTTGCTTTATTTATTTATGTATTTATTTTTCATATTTAAAACCTTTTATTTCTCTTCATCCCGAGGCTGCACTTTGGAATAGAAAAATGTCAGAAAAAGGGCATTTCCCGCAAGAGTGTTTTTCTTTGTGGATCCATTTCACATGGAAGCAACTAAATGAAAGAAGGAAAGAGAGGTTGTGAACAGTTTCTTCAAGTCACGGTTTTCAGTAATTGAGGAGCAAGACATAAAGAGAGGGAATAATAGGAAGAGGGGGGGATCAGCTGCCAGCACAGAAAAGAAGAGGACATTGTCTGTGTCTTCTCTGGGCAGTAAGGAAGAGACAGAGTCTGTCCCGATCGTCCACAATAGCAAGCACGCTCACACAAGTTGCCCCCTGCCCCCTCAGAAGTATTCTCGAGCCTCATTGCGTTACAGCCTTAAGAAAAGCGGAAGAAGGAGGGAGTGCAAGATACGCAAGGCTTAATGAGCCGTGACAGAAACCCAAATGGCGGCTGCGCACGCGCGCGTGACCGCAATCTTGAAGCCAGCAAAAGCCTCTGGTAGCATTTTCAAAAGCCACTCACTCAATTTCTCGCAGCTCAGCGCATGCGATGGCTCAGCGAGATCTAAAAATGGTGACTCCAAAACACTTCTGTGTACTTATCCAAGATGTGAATAACAATATTGCAAGCCAGTGCTAGAAGGTTTCAAAGCAAAAGAAGGCAATAGCTGGGGAAGGCTGACCCAAAGTCTCTTGCAGTAGGCATAGAATATAATATGTTTGCCATGAATTGTGCAAGCGCCATACACATTAAACCCAAAAAGGGAACTTTAGGCCATTTTAAGAAATCCTAAAAAGGGCAGCCTTGCATACAAAGATCTTATTTTGTTGGAAAGTGAAAACTGAAACTGATTCTTTAAGAAACTTTGTCGCAAAAGAAAAACCTTTATCAATGACAGACTACAATGCCGACTTTATTGTTCATGGGTCAGGAAAAGTGATAACTGTTTTTTCGTCATGTAGATTAGCAGAGAGCCAAACACTAACAACGGTCCATACGTTGATTGATAAACAGGTCAGCTCTTATCATCTCCCTTGTTAGTGAACTGCTGGATATCTACTGGTTTAGTGGTATCATACAACAAAAATAATACTATGGAAATAGGTTGCTTCTCGATAGGTGTATCTCTAACTTGTGATATGATCACATTATTCTCATCTTAATAAAAAAAAGTTTTACCTACAGCCTGTGCATTGACACAACATCTTAAGCACTTGAATCTAACTGATAATGCGGCAAAGCAGTACAAGGCTTAATAAAGTACGTAATGAAAAGTAGATACTCAGAACACAGTGAAACAAAACAATACCAGTTGAGAACTGTATGTCCAGTGAGTAGTTTACCTTATAAAGAAAGGAAAATAATTTAATGCAGTGCTTCCCAAACTGTGGCTCGTGACCCAGTAGTTGGTCGGTTGCCGATATTGGTGGGTCACGAGAGTCCAAGTAATAAATAAAGATGCCTTTACATTCTGTATTTATCTTGTCACGTTCGCTGTGCTTCAAAGACAGAGATTAAATGTCAGGCAGTTTCTTCATATATATTGTTTCTTATGTTTTAAACATTGGGTTTGATGTTTAGACGTGAAAGAAATGAAAGTGAATTATTTGACAATCTTGCTGGGGCACAAAGAGTGTATAAGAAAAGGCTGACATTGGTTTGTAGCCCACAACAAAACAGTTGTCAGGGACTCAGTCCGGGACTGTTTGGGACACAGTCAGGGACTTAGGCTAAGGTTTATAACTAGGTATAAAATGTGAGAAGAAAGAGGAGTACAGCGCTGCCTAGGATCACACAGGAAGTCAGAGGAGAAAAGGGATCCAAAGGGGAAGCCTGCACAAAGGAACAAGATTGCTAAGACTCAGAAAGGGCAGGCTCTCATGAGGCGATTTAGCAAGCAAAATAACTACACCCAAAATGGACGTGCAAGAGAAAAAGAAAATATATATATATATATATATCAACATTAACAATAAAGGGAATGTGGGGTAAAGCACTCTGGAACCCTACACTGACTAGACTGAAGCTCAGTGAGTTCCTCACCCACAATTGCAATTACAGATACTGACTGAAAATACCCACCTATAGGATGTGCATGCAAAGGCCGGGTCTGTGGAGCTGATACCTACGGTGATGTTATAAATGTAACTCCAAGACAATACTCACAGGGAACAAGAAACGCCACCTAGGTTGTCAGCTGTGCCCACCGATCCTGGCAATCAAACAGGAATACGCAAGGCAGTAACAGCAAGGGTGTAGAACTAAACTCAAGCACAATAGACAAGGAGCTAGCAAGGAGGAGTGCTTAACAGGAAATGAAGGAAATCACAGGACACACTTGGCAGAAAGCACATAACAAACATACAAGGAAATAGAAGCAAGACAGCAGGAATAGAAAGACTGCAAACTAAGAACTCCAGTTCCAAGGAAATGGGAAGAAAGGCGGGCACTATAAAAGGATAAACAGAAGGCAGGGCTACAAGGCTATACTAGAATAGTAAGGGATCAGGATTCAAGAAAACAATGTAGCACTGAAGGCTGTGCTTTAGCAGGAACAAGAATAGAGCAAAAGCTCAGGAGTCAAGGTAGCACTGCAGGCACTGCTAGTTCAGGAACAGGGAATTACTAAAGCTCAGGAGTTGAGGTAGCACTGCAGGCAGTGCCAGTTAAGGAACAAGGCATTACTAAACCTCTGGATTCAAGGTAGCACTGCAGGCAGTGCTAATCCAGAAACAAGGAAAACAGCAGCAGCTCAGGAACAAGGAATAACTAAAGCTCAGGAAACACTGGAATCAAGGATATCCAAACCTTAGGAAACAAGGCTCTGTCTCACCGGTACACAGCTACAATGACCAACGCTGGACTGAAGGGACTGGGGCTTAACCCCTTCGATGCTCATGACGAGCTCAGCTCGTCATGAGGTATACCTCTCGTTTGCTCATGACGAGCTGAGCTCGACGTGACCACACCCATTTACATTAGGGCCCAGCACAGGAGAAGGATACCATCAGCAGCGATGGTGTTAAAAGAGCTCTCAGTAATTACATGCATCATGTGTGAGCAGGCTAGCAGCAGCCAGCCACAGGTAAACTGAATTCGTCCACCCATACTTGACCTGCAGGGGTGGAGACGAAGCAGAGAGCAGGGAATTCTAGGTAATAGAGTTTCAGGAATGAGCAGGCTGGCTTCCACAAAACCCAGCTTGGATTGGGAATGGATGGCAATTTCCAAGTATCGTCCACATGGCTGGAAATCAGGATATGCAATCAGGGTAATGTCTGGAAGCTTATCGGAACACTGGAAAGTGCCACAATTCGGCCCTCTGGTGGAGGGCATGAGAGCGCAGAGAGCGAATCGTGACAGTTGTAAATATCTGTATATAAACTGTACACTTTCAGCAGTTAGGAAAACAAAAGGAAAGCACAGCCTTTTTTGTAATTCTGAAGTGTGATGGAAAAAAAGATTTTAATAGTACCAAAACAAATCAAGACTCTTTACTTAGTGATGCACAAATGATAAATATTCACTGAAACCCAGTTTTCATACATTATCATTTGCGTGCTATGTAGTTTTATCAGTAAAACTGTACATTTGTGCAATTTTAGTGGCCATTTCAATTAGAAAATGTGCTGTCTGGGGTGTGGTTCTAACAAGTTTGGGGAATCACTGCTTTAATACATATGCAAATAAATACTTTAAACGATGATCAGCAAAGGAAACCACAACGCTTTTGCTCCTTCTCAGCCAAAGATCTGACTGTAAACATTCTGACAGTGCTTACTTGCTAATACCTTTCAAATTAATTACCATTGGAAGCTGGTGCCATTGTTAACCAATGGAGAAGCTGCGATCATCTGTCATTACTTCAATCATGGATCCTAAACCAGGGGATTGGAGATCCCTGTGTTCAATAAGGACTATGGGCCCGATGTAGGTAATTCTAATTTACCACTTCTTAAATACCGAATCATACCGATTCGGTATTTGAGAAGTGGTAAATTAGAGGGGGGAAATGTAGGTAATTCAGAATCGGTATCCCCCATTGAATCTTATGGGTCGTGAAGCCCATAGGAATCAATGTGGAATACCGAATCGGTATTTTCCGATTCAGTAAATTCCGATTGTTGCAAGGGTGCAGGGGGTGTCACTTTGACACCCCCTGGCACCCCAATTCCGGACTTGTGTGCCATGTGGCACACAGACATGTCCTAAGGGCATGTATGTGTGTCACATTGCACAGGTGTGCATGCACAGATGTGCATGCACACCTGTATTCGGTATTTTACCACCCAATAGGATTGGGTGGTAAAATACCGATTCAGTAAGGCATGTGGGACTCAGAAGAGTCCCACCTACATCTCAAAGTTACAGAATCGGTAAAAATACCGATTCGGTATTTTACCGATTTGGTATTTTACCGATTCGGTAAATTTACCGAATCGGTAAAATAAGGCACCTACATCTGGAATGACCATTTACCGGGCTGTAACGGCCGAAATCGGCCGTTACCGGTCGGTAAATGGCCACCTACATCTGGCCCTTAGTCACAATCCTCCTTTACATTACAAAACTTGGGAGTCAACCCAAACAAAACATGGTTTCGCAGTCTTGTAAAGATACTTCTTCAAAGGTATAACTGTTCACTTGCTACTCTTAGAAGTAAAATGCATCTGTTTGTTTGCACAGCATAGAATTGAATTTCAGGTGCGGCTGTAAGAATTTTTATGAGGAGGTTTTCAGGAAACTACTAATGAAGCTGCTCCTTCTCAGAGCAATGCCCACACACTGCCCTATAGCCTAACAAACTGCATTGTCCAGTTAAAGGGTCCTTTGCCAGGTGCCATTCATAGTCCACGGTATCTACTAGATCTAATAAAAGGTAGCCAACCGTTGGTTCTGCTGCCTTGAAGGCCCTATAACATGGGGAATCCTGTTGTTGTAGGACTTTTATAATGTCAGGGGATGCAAGTGGCCTTCCCTAGCAAAGGCAAAGCCAGAGACATTGTATCTGGTGTTCACATGCGGAGTTCACTAACTTCTTGAATACAATCTCCCAGATACCGCTCCAAATCTCTATGTCAGGAGCTGGAGTCAACGCCATCCAGAAGGCTGCTGGAGACAATTGGAGAACATACTGGCTACACACTTGTTATCTTGCACAGTGGACTGGCTAGGGCCAAAGCAGGCTGATCAACAAACAGTAGGGGATGACAGCTCTTTTTTTGACTACAGGCAATGCAGACAGATGGCATTTGGTGATTTCCTGAAGCACCTGGGTGAGGAGAGCTCATTCTCTGGAGATGGCACAGTGCCACAGCATCCTCATGGGACAGCTTTGCTCTGAACTTCCTGGCAAGTAATAAATACTCCAAAAAAGACCCACTCTAACATCTTATTCTCAAAGGCAAGCCTTCCTCGCACAAGACAGACACAGCATCTCTTATTCAGTTACTGATACTAAACTTATCCCAAGGTTGGCAAAGAAGGTAGCTGCTAGCTAAGGTTATCCTTGTAACACACATCTCTGCTACTCCGATGTGCAGCACTGACATAGAAAGTAGAGAAATCCTGGAACAACATACAGGTAAAGATGACCTGTGTTTACATTCAGAGCTGCCTAGTCATCTCAATGTTTATATTTTGGGGGAAGAGGTCCCTCAGTCGCAGGCTGCATGGACACTTCATAACCAGCTGGTGCCTGGGCCACGGAGAACAGGAGCTTCTCTGAGACTGGTTCCATCCAGCACAGGCTGCAGGTCGCATTTCACAGAGATGTAAATCAAGGAAGAGGAGGAGGAGAACTCTGGCAAAGTCATTGTAGCATTATGAGGGATGAAAGCCTTCCACTCTTAACTCTTTTTATTGTTTTTTTGTTTTTTGGTAAAACAATTTTATTGCATGAATTTATCACTGATATACACAGCCATACACCTACAACCCTGGCGGCGGCTAATTGGTAGGATGCTCTTTACACAGCTGATTGCCAACAACCATTCGGGGAGGCAGCGTTGCTCGTCTATGTGCATCACTCATATTGTACAATAAAGCACATCTTGTGTATTTCAGTAAATATTGATAATATAAAAAATACAAACAAACATTATCTTGTAAGCGTAGTTTGCTACAGTCAGGAAAGCATACATTCAACCACTGTACTTATCTCATTACTAACTTGTACCTTATTCCTTCTGCTAGTCGTCTTTGGTTCAATCGGTTCTTCCACTAGGGCCTAATAAACTGCTTAAAAGTCTGCAAGCCTCCCAATTCCCCAGAGGTATATGTGCGATCGCTCTTTGTGTTGCCCCAACTACCTTTTACAGAGCCGAGTTATTCACGTTGTCAACCGACTCTGACGTCGTCTCGGTAGACTGACTCTCCCCCTTTGCGAATAAGTATGTAGTGTAGAGCCCCCAGAAGTTTTTCGGCCTGCTTCGGGGAGGGAGCAGTTCGCTAAAGTTCTCCGACTGCGTACAGCAGTATAGAATATCGTGTGTCCATTGTTTTATCGTGGGGATGGGGCCCCTCATCCAGCACATTGCCACTCTGCGCTTTGCCAAAAGAAGCCCCATGTCTGCTAGCCTACGTATTACCCTGGGCAGTGGTATAGAGTAACCCAGCAGCGTCACCGCTGGATCAGGGCTATCTCCGAGCCCACTATGGTGCTTATTTCTCGAAAGACTTGTCCCCAAAATTTAGACACCCCCGGGCATCTCCACGCCATGTGCATAAAGCCTGCCGTCGGCGAATGACACCTGTTGCAGGTTGCGTCCTCCCTCAACCCGTATCTATGCAATCTCTCCGGTGTGTAGTACGCTCTGTTAATGTATTTAAAGTGAATAAGCCTATGTTTTCCGTGCAGAGAAATGCGTCTTGTGTTGGTGCAACAGTAATACCTCATAGCGTCGTCAATGGCAACCTCAAGGTCTCTTTGCCATGCCAGCCGTGCCTTGGTGTACTGGTTAGCTATGTGAGACATCGCCAGCTTGTAAATGTTAGAGACAATCTTCCTGGCTGACTTAGTTTTAATGATGTATGAGAGCTCTAGTACCTCAGGTGGTTCGTTCATGTCATCCCCTAAGTGCTGGTGTAACGCCCCATGCGTTCTGTGGAATTGAAAGCGTTTCAGTAAGGTGACTGCCTCAGCTATGTCTGTGACCTCGTCCCATGACTTTACAACCCCGTCCGCAAACATATCCCCCACCTTGGTGATATTTAAAGCTTGCAGCGCACGCACAACTCCTTTGTCTCTGCAGGGAGTCAACCAGATCATCCAATCAATTGGCATCCTTGGGGAATAAAGCAGTGCCCCAGATTGCAACTGTAGCAAGCAGTGCCAAGCGTGCCGTGTCGAATTGAGGGAGTCTAAGATTTCCATTCTGTGATCAACTGGCTCGAGAATCGTGGCAGGGAGAGGGAGAGGTTCGGTAAAGAGCCTTTTAAGGCGAAGAAACGGTATGTCTGCTGCTCCGTGGATCCAACTGAGTGCGTACGCCCCTTGCACCACCCTGTAATATAATTTGAGGTCTGGTGCGCCCAATCCCCACAAGTGATACGGCAAAGGCAGGACCCGCCATTGAACTCTCGCCTGCTTACCCGCCCATGCTAATCGTATCAGTGATGAGTTTATTCTGGCAAAAAAGGAGCGCAGCTACACAATGGAGATATTAGAACAAGAACAGGAATCTAGGCAGTATCACCATTTTCATAAGGGAGACTCTACCAATTAAGGACAATGGCAATTTGATCCAGGTTTGATCCAGGTTTCAATGTCATCTTCCAATTTTGCTACTGCTGTGCCATAATTCTCTAGGAATATAATCTCCGAGTTAGTGTGCAGTCTGATACCAAGGTATCGAATTGAATCTTCTGACCATTGTAGGGGATAATCCATCTCAAATTGTGTTGTAACCGGAGTAAGCGGGAATACTATTGATTTAGCCCAATTGATTTTCAGGCCGGAAAGCTCTCCGTAGTGGACCACCTCTCTGAGGACTGGGGATAGGTTGTTTTCAGGCTCTCTTACATACAGCAGTGTGTCATATGCATACGTGGAGACGACATTATCTTAGGTCGGGAATCGTACACCTCTGTGTCCGTGATATTATGTTAGCGCACATGCCAATGGTTCGGCGACTAAGGCGTATAGCGTTGGAGACAATGGGCACCCCAGCCTGGTTCCCCTGGAGATAGCTATGGGTTCTATGACTAGGTTCCCTAGTCGAATGCGTGCTGTGGGAGCATTGTACAGCACACCGATTAATTGTAAGAAGACTGTGCCGAGTCTCATCCTCATCAGTACTTGTCTCATAAAGAACTATTCTACAGAGTAAAGGCCTTCTCCATATCTAGGAAGACCGCAACAGCCTTAGTATCTTGTTTAACATGTTGCATGGTACCAAATACAGTTCTCAGGTTGTAAGTGAGGTTCCTATCAGGTATAAACCCCGCCTGTTCCGGAGCAACCAGCTCTGGGGTCAGCAGCATTAAGCGGTTGGTCAGAATTTTGACGAACAGCTTGGTGTCCACATTTAACAGCAAGAGCAGCCGATATGGGCCGCATTCCTCCAGAGGTTTTCCTGGTTTGGGGATGGCAACTTTTACCGCTTCCCTCATGGTTTGGGGCATCTTGCCCGCTATGCATAGGTCATCAAACAGCACAGAGATGTGAGGTAGCAACAGGTCAATAAAGGCCTTATAGAATCCCACGGTAAGGCCATCCGTCCCCGGGGTACTGGAGGCTCTCATTCCTGCCAGCGCCTCCACTATCTCTTCCTTTTCGATAGGGAGCATAAGGAACTCTCTGTGCGTGTCAGACAGGAAGGGTAGCTTAATACGTTCTAAGCAGTCTAGGATTTCATCATCCATGTCTTAGAGTGGGAGGCGTATAATTCCAAGTAATATTGTTGGAACCTGTTCGCAATGTTTACTTCTTCGTTCAAAATCTCGCCTTCTTCCAATCGGTTTTACTACGTTTAGATTTCAAAATGTGCGCTAGGACCAATCCAGGTCTGTCCTCATCCCCATAGGTGCGATCTGTGGCATACTTGCCCAAAAGCCTCACTTTGCTGTCAGCTGCGTCCTCTATTTCCACTAGTAAGTGCCCCTACAACCCCTTTGTCTTCACCGGCCAAATGTTGTGTTTCTAGGTCCTTAAGCTGTTGCTCCAGGGGTGCCAACCTCTGTCTGATGGAGCGGAGGACCCCCGAATGTTTGGCCATGGCCACCCCCTGAATATACACCTTAAAAGCTTCCCATATCGTTTGGAAACTGTCCACCGATCCTATGTTAGGGACAAAGAATGAGTCTATTGCGTCTGCCAGTTCCTCCTTAAAGAGGGGATCAAGCAAAGAGTAAGGGGAAAAAGCCATGTGAATGGTGGAATTGTTTTCTTGGGTGTGTCTAGAATCAGCAAAAGTAGTGAATGATCAGACAGGGTGCGGGGTAGTATCTGACAAGTACGGATCTGGCCCACTAGGGAGGTCGAAGCCAGCCAGAAATCTATGCGCATATGTAGGTTATGATAGGCGGAGTAATGTGTGCAACCTCACTTCTCCTCTCCGGATAGCGCTCTCTCCATACGTCACACAGGTCTTTGCTAATCTTTTTTTTTAAAAACATATTTTATTGAGTTTTCCAAATTTTGACACACATCAACATGGCATACAATCTTCATACTTTTTCTGTCTCGTAATTATTAGTGTACGACATTTGCTTTACACATCTATATCAGTACCATCGTTACAAACAATTGCCATTATTTGCATTTCTTTTAATCGCCGTGGATCTTACATGTATTTGGGCTGTGCATGCAACAATAATCCTTATTATTTATAACCATTACCCAACTCCACCCCCTCCACCTAGCAACCCCCGGTCTCAATCTGTCTTCGAAGAATGTGTGTGAACCATCTTTGCTATCATGCATTCTTAAGTAATGCATGCATAGCCATACAACTCCTCTTGATATACAATTCGTTCGAGGCATGGGCACCCCACATTACCACTTTTCATAAAATACTTAGCCTTCTTGGTCTACATCAATTAATTTCATCTCCTCTAACATAGCCTCCCAATCCAGCGCTATTGGTGTTTTCCATAGCCCTCTTATTTCCTCTCTGCGCAACGCTGCACCCTCCGCACAGCTCCACCGTAACATTTCCATATACCAGTTGGATACATCTGGGGGTTTACGTGACTTCCATCTCATGGTGACTGTTCTGATAGCCAGTATTAGTGCAAGGTCTATGAATCGGTATTGTACCTTGTGTTTGGATAAATGTTTGTGGAGACCTAATATGCATTCCTCTACTGTATTGTGGATTACGTGATGTACAGCTGTCCCAGTTATTCTTCTAACCGTGTCCCAGTATCTCCTTACATTCGGGCACTCCCATAGCATGTGGAGTAGGTCCACCCCTTCTGTCATACACCTCGGGCATGAGGGCTGCGTCTGGGAAAACATTCTATCCAGTCTCATTGGGGTCAGGTAAGCTCGGTGTAATACCATTGTCTGGATAAATTTAAATTTTGCATTTCTCGAGACTTTCCTGAGATGTTCAATTACTGCCGACCATTCCTTGTTCGTCAGGTCAGTGGCGTAACGAAACTTGAGGGGGCCCCCCTGCAAACTACATGGAGGGGGCCCCCCTCCCATTCTCCGTGCCAGTCTAGAGCTCTCAGTCCAGCGACCCGCCGTACTGCAGGGGATGCGGGGTTATTGTTACACCACTGTCACCAATACAGCTGTTATAAGTAACACTGGATGGTGGAGTTAAAGGTTGTGCTTTGTCTGCCAGCAGGCTATCATAGGTGGTGTTCCATTCATTACAGGGTCCCTGCCATCAGTAGGCCGGGGAAGATTGCCCAATTTTAGGTGGATTTCCTGATGCAAACTACAGTCATGGTATACAACATTGGGCCCACTCATCGTTCAGTTTTGACAAAAGTGCATCCACTGCTCCTTCTTGTTTACGTTTTAAACCATTAGACAATGCGACAATGCAGTATTTCAAAAGCAGATGTAACGACAAAGAGCATTTTGATAATACATTTTTATTAGTAGACAATAGCAATCTTAAGAGGCATTGTAGAGCTTCATACACACTGTGACCCCAATTCATCACAGTCTCTCTCTCACTCTCTCTCTCTCAGTGAGTCAGTCTCTCTCTCTGTCAGTCTCTCTCTCTGTCATTCAGTCTCTCTCTTCAGTCAGTCTCTATCTGTCAGTCAGTCTCTCTCGCTGGCGGTCAGGTTCTCTCTCTCAGTCAGTCTCTCTCCGTCAGTCAGTCTCTCTCTCTCTCTCTCTCTCTGTCAGTCTCTCTCTCTCTCTGTCAGTCTCTCTCTCTCTCTGTCAGTCTCTGCCTCTCCCTGTCATTCTCTCTCTGTCATTCTCTCTCTCTCTCTGTCATTCAGTCAGTCTCTATCTGTCAGTCAGTCTCTCTCGCTGGCGGTCAGGTTCTCTCTCTGTCAGTCTCTCTCCGTCAGTAAGCCTCTATCTCACTCTCTCTCTCAGTCTCTCTCTCTCTGTCAGTCTCTCTGTCAGTCTCTCTCTCTCTCTCTCTCTCTCTCTCTCTCTCTCTCTCTCTCTCTCTCTCTGTCAATCTCTCTCTCTCTGTCAGTCTCTCTTGCAGTCAATCAGTCTCTCTCTGTCAGTCTCTGTCTCTATCTGTCAGTCAGTACCTCTCTACCTCAGTCAGTCAGGCAGTCTCTGTCAGTCATTCTCTCTCTCTCTCTCTGTCAGTCAGTCTCACTCTCTCTGTCAGCCAGTCTCTCTCTCTGTCAGTCTCTCTCTCTCAGTCAGTCTCTCAGCCAGTCAGTCTCTCAGCCAGTCAGTCTCTCAGTCAGTCGGTATTCAGTCTCAGAGTCAGTCAGTCTCCCCACTCTCTCTCCACTCTCTCTCTCTACTCTGTCCACTCTATATCCACTGTCTCACTCTCTCTCCACTGTCTCACTCTCTCTCCACTGTCTCTCTCTACTGTCTCTCCACTCTCTCTCTACTCTCTCTACCCTCTCTACTGTCTCTCCACTCTCTCTCGACTGTCACTCTCTCTCCACTCTCTCTCTCCAACCTCTCCTCTCTCGATCCACTGTCTCTCTCCACTTTCTGTCTCTCCACTCTCTTGCTCTCTCCGCTCTCTCTGTCCAACCTCTCCACTCTCTCTCTCTCTCTCCAACCTCTCCAATCTCTCCACTCTCTCTCTCCACTTTCTGTCTCTCCACTCTCTCTCTCCACGCTCTCTATCTACTCTCTTTCCATATGTCTCTCTCTCTCTCCACTCTCTCTCATTCCAGACTCCACTCTCTCTCTACTCTCTCTCCACTCTCTCCACTGTCTCTCCACTCTCTCTCTCTCCACTGTCACCCTCCACTCTCTCTCCACTCTATCTCCACTATCTCTCTCTTTAGTGTCTCTCTCCACTTTCTGTCTCTCCACTCTCACTCCACTCTCTCTCTCTACTCTCTCTCAACTCTCTCCACCGTCTCTCCACTCTCTCTCTCTCCACTCTCTACTCTCTCCCTCCCTCCGGTCTCGCTCCACTCTCTCACTCTCTCTCCACAGTCTCTACAATCTCTCTCCACTTTCTCTCTCCCCTCTCACTCTCCACTCTCTCTCTCTCCACTCTCTCTCTCTCCACTCTCTCTCTCTCCACTCTCTCTCTCTCCACTCTCTCTCTCTCCACTCTCTCTCTCTCTCCACTCTCTCTCCCTCCACTCTCTCCCTCCACTCTCTCTCTCTACTCTCTCTCTACCTCTCTCCACTCTCTCTCCACACTGTTTCCCTCCACTCTCTCCACTCTCTCCACTCTCTCTCCACTGTCTCTCTACTGTCTCTCCACTCTCTCCCTCCACTCTCCCCCTCCACTCTCTCTCTCTCTCCACTCCCTCTCTCCACTCTCTCCCTCCACTCTCTCCCTCCACTCTCTCCCTCCACTCTCTCTCCACTGTCTCCACTCTCTCTCCACTGTCTCCACTCTCTCTCTCTCTCCACTCTCTCTCTCCACTCTCTCTCTCCAATGTCTCTCTCCACTGTCTCTCTCCACTTTCTGTCTCTCCACTTGCCTCTCTCCCTCTCCACTCTCTCTCTCTCACTCTCTGGGGGGGCATGGGTAAATTACCGGCAAGGTACACAGGCCATTATGTTGCACCCTCATTCTGGTTAATTATAATGTTTAGAGGAACAACAGTTGTTGCATAAATATGATAATTTTAGGACGTCAATCACCTTGACATAAACCACTGCTTGCTAAATGAGATAATAGATATCTCAATATATATATATATATATATATATATATATATATATATATATATATATATATATGTGTATATATATATATATATATGTGTATATATATATATATATGTGTATATATATATATATATATGTATATATGTATATCTATATATGTCATTCAGGCATGCGATTCATTTTTGAACACTCACTTTTTGTAAAACCCTTTATAAATACAACTATCAAAAGCAATGTTGAGTAACAGTGACTCAAAAGGCAGCATTGTTCTTATATAAATAACTTTTTGAAAGCACACTGTCGTCTGGAAACATTTTAAATTCGTAAGCACAATACAATACCTCACAAATATCTATGTATTCTCAGATGGAAAATCCCTGATGGGAAATCCATCTGGCTACTTACTAATGTTTTTACTCGGGTCAGCTACAGAGTGTGAGATTTAAAAGGAAGTACACTGGAAAATACACTGATGTTCCCCAGGAAAACATCAGGTGTCAAAAAAACCAATATGGTAGCTACTACGTCTAGCAGAAACTTTTTGCAATCAGCCAACAGGAATTTTCTCTAGGGTTGTGAAAAGGCACCATCAGGGTTCAATCAATGCAGAGCAGAGAGCATGGAGGCCACGGGCTCTAAAACACACACAAATTAAGCTTGTATTAATTATTCTACCTTGTCGAAAGTCACGTGCATGTGCTATATAGCTCAAGGTTAGGGGGTGGTCAGGACACCAACTGTAAACACTTTACCACACCAAGGTTTTTCAACTGCAGCTATCAGGGTATTTTGAAATGCTTTACATATGCAGGACATTGTAATGCGTGTGCAGACCACCGTGGCCGCCCATCAAATACTAACTCCACACAATATCTGCTACACGAGCAAATAATAAACACAAGTGTTTGTTCACACTTCCTAAACGGGCCAATCCCAGCTGATGAGGAGGCACAGTTAGGCGAAGCAGCCATGCAGACTTCAAGGTCACAATGTGCAAATTCCAATAGGGAACTGAAGGACACACTAAGCTAGAGCACTTACAATGAGGGCTACTTGCAATATCGCAACATATAAATGTCACGCTCGACTGGTTTTAGCATCCCCGATTTACACAGTACACAGACCAGGGAATACATTCACGCCTATTTACCCCACATAGCTTCTTCCACCCGCGCTCCCCGATGTACATATGCACGTTATTTTGTTTCTGCTATGCTGTTTTACCAAGATTGGATGCCTATGGATTGCATGACAATGGTTTCAGTACATGGTGCAGAATTCATTGAAAAACTGTTACACGGACATTCTGCACATATAGATCGAATGATCCATCCATCCATCGCACATCCTGTCTAAGTTGCTTACATTTATTTGTTGACGTTTTTGTTCGTGTGCTCAGTTTAAAATTGTCACTTCAGTCACACAAGTTTTATATGTCTGGTAGGGAATATAGCGCTACAAAAGGGGGGACTGATTTGCATATAGCCATGTCTGAACTGGGGTGGCAGAGTGGGCTAAAGAACGGTGATGAATTAAACCCAGATCTTTTGACTGGGTGTGAGTGTTTGATTGATTCAGATGCTCCGTCCATCACCACCCCCTTTTGTACCGCTTTTGGCCGCCATAAGTGTGGCAGGGTATGCTAAGACGTGAGTCCCTTGCTCACTTTGCCACTGGATTCAAGCAAGCCGGGCTGAAGACGGCTGGAATGCCAGAAACCGGTCTTCGGAAGCTTGTTTCCGGTCCAGGGAAGACATGGCTTGGCAGTTCGGGCTGGACTGTTCCCATGAGGCACAGGGTCAGACTGATTTGCATATAGCCATGTCTGAACTGGGGTGGCAGAGTGGGCTAAAGAACGGTGATGGATTAAACCCAGATCTTTTGACTGGGTGTGAGTGTTTGATTGATTCAGATGCTCCGTCCATCACCACCCCCTTTTGTACTGGCAAGGAATATAGATCATTACCCATCAACACATGCAGCCTAAGAGAATGCTACCAAACACTGAAAAGGTGAATTCCTTGTGTTTTGGCATGGTACAAAGTGGTACACCATCACAAAATGATACATTCCCTTGCTAAGTTAGGCAACACTTTGTGGATTGCTGGGCTGAAACCGAGAAATATGTATTCAAGTAACAAGCAAACCTTTTAGATGAAGAGAGGAAATATAACTTTAGTGGTATATGCTGTGCGGGAACTAAACATCAGTCAAGGAGCAAGTACATGTCTGCTATCTTAATCGACCCAAAGCGAGGTGACGCCCTCACAATAAAAAATCTTAATTGTTCCAGGAAACGTGTAACACATAGCTTTAAGGGGTATGGAACATCACGGAAAGTAATGTAGTTATTTCAAGAGAGTGTTTTTGTACAACACAAACAAACTTTACTATCTAAAACAGCTGCCCTTTAGAGCAGAAAGCGGTGCATCATTTTCTTGAAAAACCTCTCAAAACTCGCTACTGTGGTGCTTTAAAATGACCTCTCTGATCCTCGCAGAAAGAAAATGGAATTGTTTTTGTTCGAGAGCTTTACGCTTGCCAATACTTTCAGTAGCTCTAGTGGAAAAGTGTAGCTTTAGTTGACATACATGAGATTCACCCGGGGGGAGGTATCCATCTAAAATATATACAAAGCTGTTCCTCAACTGGTGCCACACTGTGGATCAGGACTTTCAGCCTGAAATGTATCTGCCAGGTTCAAGTGTCTAGCAATTCTGCTTACCTGAGGGCACCGACCATTTTGCTGCCTCGTCCGTTCACTTATGGGCTGCATTGCCCTATGGAAAATGCTCTCTCTGGGGCGGGGCCCCCACCCCTATCCCTTTTCCGGTGTTCTGGCGCGCTGTGACTGAAGAGAAACATTGTTTTCTCTTCAGTCCTGGGTCAGCGCTAGGAGGTCGGGGCAGGCTGCGCACAGCAGCTGCTGCTTTAGAGCCTTTCTCTCTCACAGCTCTCTGTAGATGAGCTGAGGGGGCCGGGGGGCCCCCTTCAGTACTGGACCCTGGGGGCCCCCCGCAATGCGTGGGCTGCGGGGGTGTTTGTTACGCCCCTGCGTCAGGTCTCTACCTATGTCCTCCACCCACACAGTGTTCAGTGTATCTAAGGGGACCCGGGTATGGGAGCTAATACCAGTGTATACCTTCAGATTAAGTGTCTTCCCCATCCCATATAATGTACCATTTTGACCAGCTCATTATTGGGAGGTTCTCTCCTCTGTGGAGCCCAATGCGTTTTTATGTATTGAAACAGTGCTGCATGTGTTAAATACAGCTGTGCTGGGGCTCCCATTTCATTAATAAAGGTGTCATGATAGAGCAGTGTCTCGTCTCCGAATAGATCCGCCACCGTGCTAATACCCGCATCTAACAAGGGGGCTAATTTGTGGTTAGTGAGCCTGCCGCTCGCTAATGGGATACCTAACAACGGGATGTTGCCCGCGTATGCAGGGTTTGCGTTCGTATACTGCAGTGCCGCTTTCCAGCACTTGAGCACCGTGAGGTCTTTGGTAATCTTAACGCTCTCTAGGGTCCTAGCCGCCGCTGCTGGACCCCTTATCGAGCCTCAGGATCTATCTAGTTTGGGGTTTCTGACCAGGTTAAATTCGCCGCCCCAGAGCCTATGTGTATACTCACAACCATTTATCGTGTGTACTATTCTAGTATGGAATTCCGGGCAGTCATAGTTCGGGCCGTAACATTCACGAGCAACAAATCTAGTCCCCTACCCAGGCATCTGGAGATTACATATCGGCCGTCGCTGTCCGCAATCTGAAGGTCCATCGTGTAATCGGATCTAGGATTAACCCAGGTCAATATCCCTCAAGCGTGTGTGGTGAAGCCGGAAGCGTTTACATTGCCCAACCATCTCCTGCTGCGCAACATCGCGCTAAGCAGTGGAAGGTGTGTCTCCTGCAGTGGATCCCAGCATCCATTGCGGGAACGCCCGCTGCACATCTAACTCAGAGGACGTGTTTGCGGCTGTTTCAAGAGGGAGAGAGACTATTTTCAGAATTTCCGAGGACAACGGAAGGTTTTTTGGCAACTCCAACGGCTCCGTGACATGTGATTGAGGTCACCCTGACACCTATAACAACAGGGCTCACAGAGTTGAGTTCATCAATTGAACGCTATTATCTTCAAGTGTGGAGTCACTGATTTATCTCAGACCAGGAAGGAAGATTGTTATGGTCCTGATGAGAACCCGACGAACAGTTGGGTTTGAGACGCGTCAACCCCTTTTGGTTCCCTTGTCAAACAAATTACACAGTATAATCGTTTCATTGTCATAGTGATTGGGACGGGAGATGTAGAAACTGTTGATTACACTGAATCAGTTTTACATTCCATTAGAAATATATATGATGTTTTGTGTCGTTTGACTTTGGGATTAAGATCACTTTCAACTAGGGCTGTGGATATACAAAACCATTTACCACCTGCTCTGGTGTTTTTTCTAGATGGTGTGAGTGCTTGGTATGAGTGTATGGCCAAATCTGTATGAGGTTTGTATGAAGGTTTACATTGATTGTCTGGTTGGTGTCGTATATGATGTTAAGTAATTTTTTGTATATAGCTTAATCCCTCTGTTTTGTATTTATTACTGATACACATGTAGAAAGTATTATTTGGTAAATTGAGAGAGTTGTCAAATAAAGCAACTGATGATGCAATAATAAAAATGTGGACCTATATGTTTTAATCATAGGTTCTGGTATAAATAGTCTTTTTTGAAGTTTTGCTCAGTATTGGCACTTATTACGTTTTGTTGTTCCTGCAGTAGGGCGACATCAATATTATGACGTGTTAAGAAGTTCTGTACTTTTCGTAATTTGCGGGAGTCATTAAGCCCTCTGATGTTCCACGGCAGCGCGCGGAGGGAGTCTTTTGCCTTCGGTGCCGCAGGCCAGTTAGGATTCGCCATCATGTATTTCAAAACTAGTAATGCATCCTGACATTCGTAGGTTGCGCATATAATATATACCATACAAACATCTAACTAGCAATGTGAATACGAAAAACAACATAACCTTACCCCCTCATCCCCCTACCTCCTCCCACAGCAGACCACCCACAACTCGGTCGCGCAGCATCCCCCCAGAAATCTCCCCCTCTCCTCCCAAACACTCCCCCTGTGCTTGGTCGCAGATCTGGTGAGTGTTACTCGTGGGCAGAGGTCACTCTGTGAGCAATAAACTTTCAAGTGCTAATAATCTCTCGCCCCAACCTCCGCTTGCCGACTAGAGTTTTCTCAGCCTCCACTTTAATTCGCTCTGTGTCTAACCAGGACTGAGCGATAAGACAACAGTCTCTACTGTTTTCCTGGCCTTTGGTCTGCTATTTGAGAGGAGGCCACCTATACCGGAATACCCCCAATATGACCAGTACACGTCTATGTTACCTTCTGGTTCATGCCACCCTACAGCCTAGCTATGTACACATATCATGTCGTAAGTGTTCATATAACTGGTGTCACAAATGCAGTCCTGGCACTCCCCTAGAAGGTTCTCTGGAATTGGCCTTACTGCTTGCACGGCGCTAGAAGTCAGCAAGCAGCCAGAGCATTATCCCCGCCATCACCCCCCACACCTCCACATTCTCGCGTTCCCCTAATACTTATCAGCAGGGAGCAATTACAGTGCGATCAATCCTGCTCCTCGAGCGATCCTCCCGTTGCTTCTTCCAGTAGTAGATGTTCCGGATTCTGACACTGCTCTTTGAACTAGCCCTTCAGTGCCTTCAGTAAAACCTTCGGGTCAGTGAAGATGTTGGAGCGCCCTTGCTTGTTCACTCTGAGTTTTGCGGGATACAGCATGGTGTAGTTCAGGCCCAGATCGCGCAGCTGCTTTTTCATCGGTACAAATTGTTTACATGCTTCCTGCACCCGAGCAGTGAAATCCGGGAAAATTGAAATCTTTGCGCCCTCAAATGCCAATTCTTGCTTCTCCTGTGCCAGTCGCAAAGCCACATCCCTGTCCTGGTCAGGGGTGTTGAATTTGATAAAATATCTACTTGTCCATAGGGCAGGTTGCTTCATAAATCTACTTGTCCTGCAGCAGAATCCACTTGTCCCTTTGGCGCCACGTAGTGCAGGGACAAATTATGGCAGCAATCTCATTATTTGAGAGCTGTGATATAGCCTCTCTGATTATGCCAGGGCTCACACCATAGTAGTGTTTGAATACTTGCTATCCCCTTATGTTGACACGTTCCCGCAGATCTATATACTAGGGCTGAAGGTAGTGGTAAGCAATAGTTCCAGGGTTAGAATGCCCTTTTGAGTCTCTGCAAACCTACTACCTTGCATGTTTCAAGGTTTTTCAACAACTCATCTCTAATCTTTTCCCATACGGAGAAATGTTGGAAATTTACTCCTGACAATGGCAGACGTAAACCTTCCAGAGGTGGGAAAAAAGTGGTTGAAGGGAAAGTGAACTTTGAAACACTCAGATTTTCGCATGAGCAAATCTACACATGCATATTTGCTTATGCTAAAATGCAGTTCCCAATTATTTTCTAGGAGTACTATTTCATGTCCTACTTCTGTAAATTCTTCGAAATTCCCCAAAGTTGTATATCTGCACTTAATGCAAGGACATAGAACATGGGTGCACTTTTGAGACTTTATTTAATAATTGGGCGTTGACCATGACCTTTTGTGATTATTAAAATTCTGCCTCTCGCTCTCTGTATCTACTGGCTTCACTGTGAGTGACAGCATTCTGCTCTTTCACAAGGAGCATATCGGCAACGAAGGTAGTTTTAGTCAGTGCCAGTACATACGGTGGTAGTGAGTGCTTTTTTAGACCAAAAACGATTTCTGCTTTTGCCAATGTTTGTTATAATGGTGAGGACCCGGCAGCTCCCACACCACTAAGGTTTTACAAAAACCATGTCAAAACAGTTCACACATTGACAAAACTGAAAAAGCTGACCACCAATTTCAGACCTATTGGCGTTGCCAATGCTTGTTTATTTGTGTTTCCCATAATGTTATTGAAACTGGTCACACTAATTTTCCATTATGAATATTTTTGGGAAATACTAGCATGCATCAACATATTTTACTAAATGATGCTGCAAAGAAATGGTAACTGAAATGTTACAGTAGTTTAGCAAACCATTTTTTTCCTGCTTTCATTTTTTTATGAACATTTTATTTTGAAAGCAGAGAATCTTCTATCTTGCTTTCAAGCTTCTGCAAATATTTGTATCAAATCAGAGAGCATTCTGGGAGCATTATACACAGCCTCATATTGCTAAACTTTGAAAATGTGTGTACAGATTTTATACTGGAACCACTGTCAGTAGTGCAGTCAGAGCTTACAACCTATACTTAGACTGTTCACCATAATAATAAAGGTTTTCATTTAACAAACCATAAATACAAGTTTGAACAGCATTAACATATAGACAAGAATATTACCTTAACTACAGATAGTGCCCTTCCCTGATCCATAATGTGGTACTGCAAACTGGCAGCCAAAGGGTTTGTGCTGCAGGGGTTGGGACTACTTGTCTCAAGGACAAAATACACATGAAAACTTGTTACCCTTGACCCCAAACAATATGTTCTGGGAGTCATAGGAATTCCACATCCCTGCGGGTAGTTGAGCAGTTTCGCTATGATTGGGCGTGGCAGAGCGCCTGGTGGCGGCCGAGGTCCCAGAGTACGATGCGCTCTCTCCAATACGAATATGTTGGAGAAGACGCCTTCCCCAGAAGGCTCACCAGTAGCTTCTCAACAAAGTGTTCCATGTTTCTTGTAGGAGTAGTTTCTGGTAGGCCCGTAATTCATAGGTAACAGCGCCTTGAGCAAGCCTCCAAGTCCTCGGTCTTGTCTTGCAGGACCCGCATGACCTTACCAAGTTGTTTGTGGTTGGAGTCCAGTGTGTTCTGCGCTTCCTCCACCTCCGCGAGTCTCCGTTCCGACATATCCAGTCTCTTCACATGCTTATCCAGACGTGCCACCATTCTGTCTATTCGGTATGAAAGGGCGTTCATTTTAGTACCTAAGGAGGTGATACCATTCTGCAGACTTTTCTCCATCGAGAGGAGCATGCTCCTGATGTCTGGTTCGCCTTCAGCAGATGGTGGCGTCCTAGGGACTTCCTCAGTAGTGGCATTGTGTGATTTAGAACGTTTCTGCTCGAAGGTGAGCTTTGGCTGCGTTCTTTCTGTTCTGCCCATGATCTCCTCTATGTAAAGACAGCCGTCTAATGGCTGCGTGTTGCCACCTCTAGGGCCTGTGCCAGCGTGGATTAGGCAGGATCCTTGCACCTCTGGCTTCTTCAGCAACCCAGTCTACTGAAACTAGATATGATGCGGTCTGGGGCTGAATGGAGCAGCCGGACAAGCAGTCAGGCACCTCCCCCGCCACCAGTGGCACCACCGCTGGTCATGTAGGGTTTTGTACTCAGCTGCCCGAGTCGTAGTGTTGTAGTGTTCCCAGTTCCACCTCTAGTCTGTGTCTCTCCAGCTTTACCGCTCCAGGGCAGCACTCCTCTTATTTGACTTGGCACACCGTGGTACTGCCTATCTGCACCAGAGGGGCACTTCCAGTTCCGAGTCATGCCATTTGGGTTGAAGAATGCCCCTTCCTCATTCCAGAGACTGCTTAACCAGGTATTGACTGGGCTGGAGGAACTCCCCGCCGCATACCCGGATGAAATTGCTGTGTTTAGCTCCATGTGGGAAGAACACGTGCAACACCTCTGAGAAGTGTTGAAGGCTCTGCAAAGGGCAGGCCTCACTATCAAGGCCAGCAAGTGCCAGATAGGGCCGGGATCTGTGGTGTACTTGGGACACCAGGTAGGGAGCGGCCAGGTGGCGTCCCACAGGCGAAGATTGATACCATTCTGGCTTGGGAGCCCCCAAGACCCAGACAGAGGTGAGAGCCTTTTTAGGTCTCACCGGGTATTACAGACGGTTTGTCAAGGGATATGGCACCATTGTTGCCCCTTGACAGAGCTGCCCAGGAAAGTGAACTGGACCGTAGCCTGACAAACTGCTTTTGATGCCCTGAAGACTGCCATGTGCACAGCACCGGTGCTCAAGACACCCGACTGCTTGTAGTAATCTAGTCCCTTTCTTCTATGTCTATGTTCTATTAGAACATTATCTGGTCATGTCCATTCCTATGGATACAGAATGTTTAGCTTTGAATACTGCCCTAGGATCTCGCTGGTCAGTTCCTGGGAGCTCTTGTGACTAATGGCTAATAAATGATACCAGTCTCATCATTTGTGGTTGTGTGGGCTTACTTCAAATTGGCGACGAGGACTGGCCATTAGTCACCTAACCCACATGTGTACAAGCTGCTGAATTGTTTTGGAGTGAATTTGGAAGAAAAATATCGAAATATTTTAAAATTTCAACTCTCACGCTGATGGGATCAGTGATCTCAGTGTTTATCAGCAGTGACTAATGGCTAATAAATGATACCTGTCTCATCATTTGTGGTTTGTGTGGGCTTACTTCACTTCTCCAGTGAGTTCATAGTGCAGACAGATGCTTCAGATCATGGTGTGGGAGCAGTACTTTAGCAGATCAACGACGAGGGCTGGGACCAACCTGTAGCTTTCATTAGTAGGAGGCTACTCCCCAGGGAACAGAAGTGGAGTGCAATTGAAAATGAAGCTTTTGCTGTGGTCTGGGCAGATGGTTAATGCAGATCAGGGGTGAGAACCCAAAACTGTTGAGGTGGTCCATCTCCCTACAGGGAATGGACTTTACGGTGGAATACCGCCCTGACAGAGAACACGCCAATGCTGATGGTCTGTCCAGGTTTTTCCGCCTTAGTGAAGATTACTCCCAAGAGTGTGGGTAGTTCTCCCCACTTTCAGCTGGAGGGGACACGTGTTAGACCTGTCATCTTTGGCGCGGTTTCCCCTTATCTTTTTGCCTCTACCTCCTGTATTTTTGATGCTGTGCTGGATTTCGTTTTTGCTGGTTTAGATGCTTTGGGCACTTTGCCACTGCTGTCCAGTGTCAAGGTTCAAGTGCTCCCTGTGTAGATTGATATTGTGATTGGTTATCCATGATTGGGCTACTTGTCACCAAGAAGTCCCTAGTAAAGTGCACTGAGTGTGCCAGGGCTGGTGATAACAAATGCTACTAGTGGGCCTGCAGCACTGATTGTGCCACCCACATGAGTAGCCATACAATGGTGTCTCAGGGTTGCCACCGCAGTGCCTGTGTGCAGTCTGTGAACTGCCATGTCCTCCTGGTCAGTGTCCCCACTGGCCAGGCCTAACCCTTCCCATCCTGTACACATTGGTCACCCCTGTGGAAGGCCCAAGGTACCCCCTTGGGCAGGGTGAAGGGTAGAGCATGTACGAGTGCAGGTGACAAGCTCTGGTAGTAAATTACAGCCATTTTTGTTTTTTCACTATTGTAAGGCTATCTTGCCCCATAGGCTATCATGGGGAATGCTGGCTACAGTGGCTACCAGCATAATGTTGCATAGGAGCAAGATAGGACATACAAGTCTGGTATCCCTGAACTCAGAATTTAATAACACATCTTTTAGGAAAGGTTGTTTTTAAATCCTGTGTTTGAGAACAGCACTTTTAGAAAGTTGCTGTTCTCTTGTCTGACCTTTCTGTGTGCCTTGGCCTGTTTGTGTATTGACTGTCTGGTTTAAGAGTGAAAGAGGCTGGGAGCCCCCAGGATGCTGGCTGAGTCAGCCCTAGGCTGAATGACTGCATCTGCATCTGGAGTGGTGGGAGGGGATAGCAACTGGGCCTGAATAGGGCTGTGCCTGCCTCCCACAATGCTGGCTCCACCTCCTGCTGGGCGGCTGACGACCCTGCCCCTCTCCCTGAAAGGAAAGGAGAGGCCTCAAACAAAGTGCTCAAGGAACACCCAGAACTAGTTCAGACGGGGCTCAGAGCCCTTCTGCACAAAGGGATCAAAGACTTTTAGGGGTATAAGTACAGTACCCCTGACTACAGAAAATTAGATCATCCTGGAATCAAGAAGGAACCTCTTCCAAGGAGAAAGCTGAAACTGAAGACGGAAGACTGTCCTGCTGTTGCTCCCCTGGACTAACCTGCTGTTACTTTGCTGCCAAGGAGAGGGGAAGGACTTTGCTTTGTGCTGTGTCCCCTTGCTTGAAAGAATCCAAAAGGGCCTGAAAAGAGCTGGCTCCCTGAACTCTGCTGAGAGGGTTCTGTCCTTCCTAGAGTGCTTGGGCCAGTTGTGGTGCCTCTGGAAGTTGTACCTGTGTTGGGAAGCTGGAAACCAAGATTTTAAAGGCTTTCTGCGAGTTTTGTGGCATTGCTCGCTTGCGGAGCGCATCCCCGTCAGTGCGAGGAAATTCCCGCCGCTACGAAGGCCGAGATCGTCGCAGCGCTAGTTGCGTCTGCCAGAGTCGTCGCATCCTTCGTTTGCGGGACGCACCAGTACAGTGCAGGAAGATTGGTAACATGTACAATGGGACCCCCTCAAAGAGCGAATGTGGCCAAGGGACAGAGGGGAGGAACAATGAAACTAGAAATAGAAAAAAATCCCTTCAATGGCCATATACTTCAATTGTGTGCATGCATCAATACATATCAAAGACTAGTGACAGAAGGAAGGTAATACTAAACAGAAATCATTCAAAAAATTGTATTTATTATTTCTCTTTTTTGTAAATATAAATTCATATAAAAATCGTTATAAATCAAGCAATTCTATAGAAAACACATCAATTAATTATACAAATTCATGAAAGACATAATAGAATCATAAAAATAAGCAACAAATAAATATATATACCCCATGGTGTCAGACATACAACCAACTTACTCTCGTGCTACCAAGCATACTACAATCAAACCTCATACATTGATGAAAAAAGGAACTGGTAAACAATTAGCCAGATCACACAGCTAAAATTGTTCAAGGGCTACAGGAAAGGAATAACGGCCCTTGTAGCAGGTCTACGCGCGTTTCGGTGGTTCAAGCCACCTTCATCAGGACCTTGTTCACCATTTAGTGCAGAACCCGGGGATCAGACAGGACAGAAAACAAAAGAGCACAATGAGTATTTTTCCTTTTTAAAGTGCGATTATAGAGGTCACATGAAGGACCAGATCAATTGAACAGCATCAATAGCGTCGTTCATAATGGGAGCAAAAAAGGCATGTGAGACTCAGGACTTCATCCGTATTGATGGCAAGGTGGTCGCAGTGTGTCCTTGTTCAGTGGAACTTCACGCAATTCATCTATGTGTCGTATTAAAAAGAAGATCTCAAGTTGATTGGGGCTGACGGCGAAGGGACTAAGTACTGTTACTTCCTAATTTATATGCACAGTAGAGATTCAGTCCATTGGTAAACTGCTTTATTGTATACCAGCGACTCTTAAGGTCCGTGGTAACGCGCCGTAATCCTTCTCCGTCACTGCGCCCCTTGGTGACAGTGCAGGAAGATTACCATCGCTGCGAGTGTTGTCGCAAAGCCTGTTGTCAGTGGGTGAGATCGTCGCACCGCTTGCTTGCGGACCGCATCACGTCGCTGCGAGCATGGTCGCAGAGCCATCGCATTGAGGAGCTGTGAGAGGAAGATCGCCGCTGGACCGCGCATAGTCGCCCCGGAGATCGTCGCAGCTCCAAAGATCATTGCATCGTGCCTTTGCAAGCTTTTTCACTACGGAACCTCCGCACCGGAATACATACAAGGTATCGTATCCCTTCCTGTGCAGACCGGAGATACCCCAACGTGCCCGCTACATCGAGTGGGGTTGTTGCATCGCCTCCCTAAGGGCTCAGGAGTGACGCATCGCTTGTTTTCCACTGCACCAGCTTCTTTTTTGGAACTTTATCGCATTTAAAGGTACTGTTGGCTAAACGTGATGCACTGTGAACTTTTCACGCAACTGTGGATTATTTTATCGCAACTTTAAGAAGTCTTTTGCAACCACATTCTTGAACTGTGTATGTTGAATTTTTGTCGTTTTGGTCTTGTGTAGTTTAGATTAAATACCTTTATTTTTTTAAACTGTTTTGGAGTCAGTTTGTGGTGTTTTCACTGTGTTACTGTGAGTGTTGGTACAAATACTTTACACATTGCCTTTGATAAGCCTTGACTGCTCGTGCCAAGCTACCAAGGGGGTGAGCAGGGGTTATCTCAGAGGGTTTCCTCCTTACCCTGACTAGAAGCAAGGGTCCCTATTTGGACAGTGGTACCTACCTCTGCCAACTAGAGACCCCCAGTTCTAACAGGCGGTTTCCCACGGCAGGTCAGCGGTGCATGCGCAGCAGATTATCCAATGCCTCTGCTGTCTCCAAAACCCCCGGGGTGTGCAACAGCAGGGATCAAATGCCTGAGGCCGCGCACACCGGTGCTTGCTAACAAGCATACACCACATGCACTCCGACTCAGCCCTGCCTCCCGCTCCCCTCTAGGCCGGGGATCTCAGGCCCAGCAGGGCGCCTTATGCCTGCGGCAATATCTCCAGTTTGGGGTGAGGCAGGAGGACCTGGATTCAATTGATGTGTAGCTGGCGGTGTCCGACGGCAGTCGATCGGCCAGAAAGCTATTATGTCTGTGGAAACTGCAGGATTATGTCAGGATGTTGTGTCGGCAATGTGGAGATCAAGTGGCCATCTCGGTCGCGAGCAAGCTCCGCCCCACTTCCACTCTTAACTCGCCAGAGCACTGTATCCCTTTACAACAGGCAGGAGGCACAACTCCAGGTCAACAGAGACCTGAGGAGCCTCACACAACAATCATCCATCATTTTCTGTTAGTTGCCATACACAAAAGGAGTCAAAGTGTTTCCAGTCAAAGCCCTTATCACAGTGCTTAAACTCAATAATCTCTTACACAGATATGCCCCTACACCTCCTATGCAGTACACACATGGAAGCAGAAGGCGCTTGTTAAGGGAGAGTGGACGCTTTTTAGACTGGGGCCAGCAGGCAACTCTCCCTGAAGCAAACAGCCAAAAAGGCCTGTCCTTTCACTAAATAGCTTACTGCGACCACAACAAATCCCACAGAAACAGGTGAGGGCAGTGGCCACTCGGTGGAAGTGGGGTGCTCTTTGTGTGCCTCCTAGACCTCAGAGCACACCTATCGTAACCTGAGAGAATCCTCTAAAAGCCAGCAAGATGATCAGTTTATAGGTTTATTGAACAAAAACGACAATACATGAATGTACAATAACCAAATCAGACACGGCACACCAGAAGCATTCAGGTGACTTTTACATCCCTACAGCAACATCCCTCTTGCATTGTAAGTAAAGAATAAATAATTGGATTAGTCAGAAAACCTTGCACCCGATCCGTAAAATAAATAGTTTCGAGCAGATCTATAATAGCATAACTAATTCTTACCGAGGGTTATTTCAGTTGCTTGCTGTTGTGTCCAAACCAAAAGGTTTAGGAACTCCATATGTTCAAATTCTATACAGGCCAGCATGTTCATTGTTTATAGGTTAAGGAGCTCTGTTGCGATGACAAGGTCTAGAAAGAAGTGACCATATTGTACTGTATGCTCATGTGCTTTCATAAATATATGATCTGAAAATCGTTACATGAATCACATGAGTTCCTGACATATATATCAAGGTAACGCTGTAGCTCAGTCTTTTTGACTACTCAGCAAAGAATCATTAGAGGAAGTGTTGCAAAAGAAAGGGTCATTATTAAGTTCCAAAGATAATTTGTATTTCCCACATCAGCTAAACATATGTAATAGACTAGTAGTAACATATGGAGTCTAGGGAAATAATTTATCAACACTTCCAAAGATTCAGTCGTGCATTTTGAGAATCAGTTATGCTATAAGATAAAAAGATTCATAAAAGTAATTCACACTTTAGTTGTATACACACATTTTACTAGGTTTTTAATATGATCGTCATATCTGGATTTTAGAAGATTTGCAAACACTAAGGATTAGATCAAGCCTTTGTACATGATACCAAACATCAAGTTAACAAGAGATGTATTCAGCATATGGTGCCATGCTGAAACTCCCAGTTTGAATTCATTGCAACACAAAGGAATCACGTTCTTGCTGTAATAGTTTTCTTAAAAATTGTATACAATTTCTAATACAGACTGTCAAGTTATATTCACATATAATTAAATGCTATGCACGTGTGTTACAGTTTTAAATTAGTTGATAGGAAAGTCAACAGAACGATGTGCTTTTTTAAAGAGACTTTCCCAGGTTCCATGCTGGACCCTGAACTTATACTTTGTCATATGGATTGGCCATAAGAAAGCACATACGGGTGGCTTCTTTCACTTAGTATTTAAACATTTAAAAATATCTGTATTGAGTTGCTTTCCAAGCTAGTGTTGACCTTAAGAATGGATGTGTTCTATCCGACTGAAGCTTTTGATTGTCTTCTTCTGTCAGCAGACACATCTTGACACGATTTTAACTTCCCCTGCTCTGGTGTAAATCATTTTATTTTAACAGTGTTCCTCACCAGTGAAAGGCTCCAGTATTTTATAGTTTGTTGACGTTGAATGTATTTCTCTACTTCTTATTAGTCTCGCCAGTTGTAATGCCTACATTAGATATAGCATGTAATTAAAACACACACAGAGCTGAGTTACTTTGAAACACCTTGGTATGTGGTTAGAGTTATTACGTTGTGTTTGTCATCAAGATGTCCCTTTCAACTGATTGTTTTTTTCCACAACAGATAAAATAATTGTAGGCAGCTACATGGGCTTTATTAGAATCTTTGCGCCCCACCCTGTACAGGCTGGTAATGAAATGCAAGCTGATGATTTAATCCTTGAAGTGCAGTTGAGAGATCCTGTGCTACAGGTGGATGTTGGAAAATTTGTTTCGTAAGTATAACTCCTTGGTTTACATTATTCTTAGAATTGCAGGTGAAATAACTTTTGTGCTTCATCCCATGTTGTACTGTTTGTGTGTCTCTAAAACTCTTGGATTATGATGGAACCAATGAATTGTTGTTCTGAGCTTTAGTGTTTAGCAATTTAAAATATTCTTTATAATCAATTACTTTCTGTATGTTACTTTTGCAATTGGCAAACACTTGTACATGGTACTATTGTGTTTTCTTTATAATTCATATACTAATGTTTACTGGTTGCTACTAGAGATCCACAAGGATGACATCTTTCACAAGAAAGGCTTGAAATATTCAATAAGAAATTTGGTGCTGAACATTTTTGAAATATAGAAGCTTTCCAATAGACCATGCGTATGCTTGTGAAAAAATCAAGAAGTGTCTGATTCTCGAAGTATTTTGTGCTCGTAACTTCGATTTGGGTGCCCAAAATACTGCATTTACTAATATAATTTCCCTTTTCTAATTCCCAGAATGAAAATCACAGAATTTTGACACATAGATATTGCTGCGCTGAGAGTCGTAATCTAAGCAGAGCTCTCGGCTCTAGAACGAAGGTTAATTTTACTATTTGATGTGGCAAATCATACTTGAAACTTTAATTATTTCTAAAAATGAACTATTGCTGTTCACAGTACTAGGGAAACAGGAAAGAAACAAGAAGATTCTGGTTTTCAAAGTTAATTCATGTTAAGCCGGCCTCGCTCATTCATCTGCTTGTAAGTGAGTACCATATGAAAGCTAGAACCCGCAAGAAGCAATTCTTTGGCCCCTTTTCTGTAGAAAATTAGGGGATTTTGAAAAGAAATGTTGAATAAAGTGCAAACTTTGGCAGTAAAAGTGCATCAGCATAAAGCAAACTGAATCGTGAAGCTGAATCTCAAAACTGGAATGCACTACTGATACTTCGGAGGAAAATATATAGCGGGTTAAATTAGATCTTAAAATTGCTCTGCCTAGAATTGAAGACCGAGGAGGAAGGAACAGATTGCAAAATATATGAATAATTGGGTTAATTGAAATGAACAAAAACTGAACATTATGTGGATGTATGCATCACCTTATACAGGCTGAAACTGAACTTTTTGCAAGGAGCACCGGTTGAACATTGTTTTTGCTGAATTGGAATTTTATATGCATTGTGCCTGTTATATTTTAGCTCCACAAAGGTAGTGAGAGGGTGGACAAAGAGAATGTAAAATATTCTCCTCCAGGAACTGAAAGGCCGTACTGCAATATGAATGAATTATTTTCACCCTATTTGTGAACCATATGGGGAGCTAGCAAAGTAGCTCACCTTTTTCTTGTAAAGAATGCACCAATAGAGACATTACATATGCCAAAATACTTTATGTTGGTATACATACAATGCACTGGTCTGGTGAAACAATACAATGTGCACCGGCTGTGTGGGCCCCTTTCACTAAAATTTTACGAGCAGAAAACTGATAAATACACTTCCCAGCTCAAGGCGAGGAAAACAAGAACCCTTTTAAGGCTTGGCTGCCCCCAATCCAAGAACGATACTGATCTTTACCCAATTTTTATTCTTCCCCCTTATCTCTAGTGACCGCTGCAAAAAAACATTCAAGTACTTACATGTTGCTGCCTAAATCAGACTACCGAAAATGCTAGAGTTCAGAACGACTAGTATAATTTAGTTTGACAACAAATATTGCTTCATCAAGTTCTTGCTTCAGCACTCTTGCCCTTTTTAGGACTCTGGCTCTGCGTACACTGCGCAAGCGCAGTGTCTCGCAGAGCGAGAGTCCTATTCCGGGCGTGTTGAAAATGGACTTTGAAATTCCACATATGGATTTCCAAGGTCCATTTCATTGGTCTTCGGGTGCGTGCTGTTTTTAAACAGAACACGCAATAGGCCATAGGCGGTCGCGTAGCTCCGCCTATGGCCTATTGGTGTCTGTTACGTGCACCAGACGCCATATGTTTTGAATTATTAAGGCAATTCAAAACATATGCTCGCAGTGGCGCTCACCACTGTCGAGCTTTTTAAAAAGAATTTTTTTTTATCCATTTCACGGCGCAGCTCTCCTTGTTTTTATTTTCGCTGACAAATGGCTCCTTGCATGCTTGTTGTAGTTAAATATTTGCAGATGAAAAAAATCAAGTGGCATAAACCACACATCTAGTTGTGCAGAGTGTGATTATATACCATTTATTACTACTGTTAAGGGGGCATGGACATCAAGACCTACGCGGTGCATCGCCCCATGACTTGTGCCTCCAACTTGTTTTATTAGGTGCAGTTGCAGCATTCTAGACCGCAACTGTTTCAATGTAGCAAGCTTCAGGGGGTGTGTGTTGGCCAGCCCTCTTTTTTTGCGTGCTGGTTCAGTCCACAAGAGGAAAAACTGCAGATCTTCTTTCAGTGTGGAGTGCTGTTGTGTTTTTCGCAGGCCCTTGGTCTGTTTATCTCAGCCAGTGGGGCTGGGGCAGTCGTGGACAGGGGGTGGCATGTCATCATCCATGAACCATGTAGCAGGAACTGCACCTTCTCTACCCATAAAGAAACATCTTCTTAAAAAGAGTGCTTTATCTCTGAAGGCCAAGAAGAAGTGGTGACTTTTGCAGTGACTGTAGAAAAACTTGGGGAAATATCTTTTGCCACTACCTCCTTTACAAACATGTGGCCATGCAAGGACAGAAATGCTGGTCAAGCATGGAAGGATTAGAAGTCCACAACTTCACACTGGAGGACAGGATCCAACTGGCCGTTCCGACAACCATAGCACAGTATATAAGAAAATAAATGCTATTAAAGCACAGCAGACGTGACCCTAAACCTTGCCTGGTGGAGGTACTCGGCCCGCGATGGCAACATCTCTTCAATGGATGAGGCAAGCACAAGCAAAAGCAAAGTCCTTTTGTACAATGCGCTTATAGACAGATGAAGTTAAATTGCTCAAAGTCTTTTTGCCCCTTTTCTCTCTACCTGTATAGCCTATAGGTTATCACGATTGGGCATAAAAGCTCCAAATGGAAGAAGGCTACCCTTTCTTAGGTGGAGTCCTGGTTGGTAGAAGGAAACCACCCCAACAAAAAATCATTGTCTGATTCCCCATGTTCTGACTCAAGCAGGTGAGACCAGTATTTTAGGTCATAAAGTGCTTAACTGAAAATGCACCCCCTTTTGTTCCCGATGACCAGTAAAAGTCACCTATGAATGATAGTTCTATGTTTGATCCAGACCCGTTGAGATGCTTCGATCCAGTACACAAGGTGGCTTTTGTTGACATGATGTTGAGCTGGAACAGTTTCACACACATTTTTCAGTAAAAGAGCCTGTTGATATTTGCTGCATTTTCACACCAACAGATGCAGAATCAATTGACATTTGAAATAGGGGTAATCGAGATCACCTGTATTTCGTTTTATACAGGATATTGCAGGCGTTCCTGGGGGTTTAGGTAAAAGCTGCACGTTATTTATGCTGTCTCTCGCATTGCCAGGCTGCACAACCACTATTAGACTTGTAAAGGGATGTGAGCCTTGGTAAGTTTCTTCGACCTTTGCCATAAGAAGCCTTATTTACAGGCCTGTCCATAATATTTAAACTTTATCCAAGTGTACCTTGGGAACTGATGAATCACTTTCAAAGCCTGCTTTTTCGAGTGGTACCTCTTCAAATTTAGGCTACGTTTGGCAGCTTTATTTTGGAGTATTTGCTTCATGGTAATGCCTTTTATTGGAGACTTTTACCAAAGCAAAGCCTCTTGCCAACTCCATCCTTGATATTCTTGGCGGAGCAGGAGGATTCTCAGAAAATGGGAAAGTTACAGATTGATGCCCATGACAATTACATTAACTTGGGGAACGAAGGAAAATTTAGCTTCAAAAATGACTATTGGGTTATTTACTTTGAATGATTAGGGTAAAGGGCCATTCGCATTCGTAGTGTGGGCTTTGGCATTCTGTTCCTCCCAGCACCAGTATCTCAATCTTGGATCCATTCAATAATAATAATGTACCCTTCATCCAATATAATACATGGTCCAGGCAAGTTATTATATTGATCTGATGTTGTTTTGTTTAAACCTATGTTTCAGTTCCAAGTCAACATAGTTGAGGGCTTTTTTTACTGCTGATCTCGAGCAATAGTTAGTTAAATTAAATGTAGGCCAAAAACCTCTGCAGCCTACCTGCATGTATGTTCCAGAAGTGGCGAGCCTCCGTAGGGATGTTTTCTTTTGGAGGTTATCCGATGGACATGTGGCTCTTTTGGCAGCTACTCCGTCTTGTGGTATGTGTCCAGGATGGCTTCAGACATGTTTGAGGCATGGCCAGATAACAGTGACATCTCTTTGATGCAGCTTCCTGTATATTGATAATGCTGCTTTGCCTTACTTCCTGCAAGAGGGTGTCAGACATCAGGGTGTGGGCCTTTATTATGAGCTGGCTGGTAACGGGTGCAATATATATTGTACCCCATAAATCCAACTCTGCTTTTAAGGTTGCCATAATTACCACCTATTTACGAGTTTTCCCTGATCATGAGGAATAACTGGACATTTTCCTCCTATAACTATCGACACGCTTAACCAGCCAAAATGTATCGGGGTACGTGATATTTAGTGCAATACTCAGAATACTGATATGTGTTGTTGCTGGAGTAATTTAACAGCCAGTTTGGTTAGATCATTTAAAGGCTACTGGTTTTTAAATCTAAGGAGCTGATACCAAAGAGGATCACTAGTGGATCAATTTTAATACTAAGCAAACTTCTCACACGGGTTTCTGCGATCACCCAAAACTTCACCTAATTCAATGCTTGGAAGAGTATAATAATCCATACTTGTAAAGCAGGAACATATCACCCCTTAAGGTTTCAAGGCGCTGGGGGCCGGCGGTGAGATTAAGTGAGCTGTTGCCCAGGGTCACAAGATGCTGAGCTGGGTTGCCGCGGGGGGTCGAACCGTGACCCCCGTGCTCCGCAGTCAGCACCTCTCCCAGTATACCTTTTTCAACACAAATCAGGTACTGTTTTAGATTCTTGCGTACCCCTAGGCTGGGTAGATGGCTACAGAAGGGTACATGCAGGAAACAGGAGTAGGCATATTTATGTTTGGGGTACACTCGTTGGCATGTAACTTTTTTGTCAGGTGCACTTTTGAAAAAAACATGAACCTTTCTGACTGGTCTGTTGAGTCATTTTTTCAGAACTGTGATGATTAAACCGTTTGGTTGTGTGGCATAGCTGGTGGTAAGCGAGTTTCGGTCAAGCCTAATACTTACCTCAGAGCCTGATATAAAATGTAAATTATACGTTAGGCTGATGCCTACAATTTTAGGTTTGTGTGTTGAAACATTTTAGTCAGAATGGTCTGGTGCTATATAGATTTTCATAAAATGTTAAGCAAGTTGGCATATTTGTATTGAGTGTTTCCATTTATTTATAGCGTGAACAGATTCTGAAAACCCCAGAGCTAAGGAATGAATACTACTGATAAAACAAAACGTAATTGTAGGACACCATCATCAGGACGTATACTGATCTATTAATAAAACGTATTCTCTGAATTAATAATAGAATAAAATTAAATTACAAGAGGCGATTTCCTACATAAAGTGAAATGGAAATACAGTCTATTTTGTGCCTTTTTAGGTCTCGCGACCTATCAATGCGCGCAAGCGCATTGAGCGGAGCGAGAATTCATGTCCTCAAAACGCTTATGAAACCAAGGGTTTCGTTCATGCGGTTTTGTTTAAGTTCACGTGAATCACATGACCAAACAAGCACACGCATCAGCCTCCCTCCTTTCACGGCCGCACAGCACATCAAAGGGCTTCTCCCAGCGTGTGCTGTGTGGCTTCTCCTCCCCTATGCCTGTTTATCTGCACTTCTCCTCCCCTTTCTTCGCTTCATGCTGTCATATCCCTCCCCGTCCGCCTCATCCTCTCTACCCCTCCCTAGCGTCTTTCTACATTCTTCTCTGCTGGCCGTACTTTCAGTTTCCAGGCCGATTGTCCCTCACACCACACTTCAGAACTGCCTAATAGCTCGCTGAGTGGACATTCCATTTCTGGTGTTCAGGATGAAAACTAATAGCTTGTAATAGTTGTTTCTTGATGTTGATGTCTTACATAAAGAAATTATACTCTGACTGTCAACCATCCACAAGCTGATATCTAAAATCACTGCATGTTTTCTGCTCATCTGGCTAGTAAACCGTAAATCTTCCCAAAAGTTTTACAAATTGAGAAACTCTGCAGCTGTATGAACTACCCACACTCACATTTAAAATGCAACAATCGACCTTCGTTGCTTGTGCAGTGAGCTAAAAAACGGTGATGGATCAAGCCCTGATCTTTGGACTGGGTAAGAGTGGTCTGCTTAATTCAGACACTCTGTTCATCACCACCCCCTTTTCTGAATCATTTTGTCCACCATAAGCGTGGAAGGGTATACTCAGATGTGAGTCCCTTGCTCATTGCACCATCAGGATTCAAGCAAGCCGGGCCGACGACGGCTGTAATGCCAGAAACCGGTCCCCGGAAGCTTGTTTCCTTCCCAGTATAAGAATTGGCTTGGTAGTTTGGTTTGCCCTGTTCCCATCATGCACTGGGACAGGAACAGACTAATTTGCATGTAGCCAGGTTCTGAGCTGGGATGGTGCAGTGAGCTAAAAAACGGTGATGGATCAAGCCCTGATCTTTGGACTGGGTAAGAGTGGTCTGCTTAATTCAGACACTCTGTTCATCACCACCCCCTTTTCTGAATCATTGTTTTTCTCTTACCAGCATCTGCTGCCGGTCTGAGTCGAATAACCGTGCCTCTCTCCTGATAACCTCTCTGCAACTTTCTTTCCAATTTTACCCCACTCCGCAAGTCTCTCTTCTGTCCCTTCTCGAAACTCTCTGCAGCTTTCCTGCCAGTAAGCCCTTCGCTCCATGTCCCTCTTCGCTCTTCCTCTGCCTACTCGACTTCGCTCACCTCTCCGTCTCTTCTATCTATCAGTCCTTAGTAAGCCAACCTCTCTCCTCAAAATCCGCTGCGGTCTGTGCTTCTCAGTACGTCTCTAACCTGTTGCCATCTCCGACCAGCCCCCTTCAGAGCCTTTCTCTTCTCTCAAATCTCAAACCTGCTAGTCAGGTTGTCTCCCTCTACCCCGCCTCTCTTACCTCGGATGCCCCATGCCTTTCGTGACCCTGTTTCTCTCCTATAGGCACTTCCTGCCAGCTTTCCCTACTCGGCCGGTCCTCTTCTGCCTGTCTCTCTCCTGCTGCCCACTACTCAGTATGTCCATTTCGCCTCACCCTCTCTCTTGATGATCTCCATCTTGACCACTCTCTCCCCTAAGGCCTCTGTTGAGGGCGTCTTATGTTCCACTTCCTGTTCCTTCATTGATCAGTCTCCTTCTGTTCTCCCACCCGTGTCTCGTGTCCACTACGTCTTTCTCTTTTCTCAGTCTCTTTTCCTGCTCACTCTTTTCGGTATTTGCTTCCCCTCTTCTCTTTTGTGTCCCTCGCGCTTTCTTTTATTCGGCTACCTGTGCCAGTCTCTCCTCTGAACCTTTATTTGTGGCTGTCCATTGCCATGGAAGCCTGATGTGGCCACCGTACAAAAGAGGCAGGGAGTGTCAAAGCTTACAGCCTGGGCCCTTTTACTACACCGGTCCATGGTCCGCTGAGGATTCCATTCCCTGCGCGCACAACCTGCTTAGGTAAATACCCATCTATCCACAAAAGGGCAGGGATTTGTGGTGTGTTTAAATCTATCATGTATTTTCCTCCCTCACAACCACAAGCACACTCATAAATGGTTTAAAGTAGGTGTCTTAATTCTGTATGATAGAATGAGGCCCTGTCTGTGTGTGGTGTGAATCGTGTAGTGTTTGTAGCTTCATAAGCTCACAGGCTTTCTCTCCTTTTGTCATACCCCACAGCCATCTGTTGCTTTGCGATCGGCCTCAGGCCGGAATTTCTCCTCCCCTAATTATTCACTGCATGCCCGGCCGGCACATCAAAGGCTGCTGCTCCCCATGTGTCTCGTCACCCTTCCTCCCTTGTTGTTCTTTGCCTGCTGGTTTATTTTGTAGACCGTAGTTTTGAGTAAGTACTATGTAAGCAGCTTGAAACACCACGCACCATTCCCTCTTAGTTCCCGAGTTTGCACGGCAACACTTTGACTTAAAATGTAACTCCACTGAGCCGCTTTCAATACTAATGTAAAGGAGTAGCAGAGGTGAACTCCACTAACACAATTCATGGCAGTGTGCCTTTATTTATTTATTAAAGGTGCAGCTTTCACTTTGAGCTTGCATGTCTTTGTTCAGAATCAGCGCCACTTTCATGCCCCCTGATTAGTTAATTAAATACTATTATTTTTGTGTTTTCCTTCATTACAGAAAATTAAAATAAACACCTGGCTATAGTATGAATGCAGCTCATTACAAGGAGCCCGGGTGCTTAATTTTGTGACACAGAGTTTATCATGATTATATTGTACACTACTCCGGTGTGGTGGGACTGGCTGACTCACTCCATTGTGGTTATGAAGATGAGCATCCAGATGCCCTGTGCAGAGGAACAGCTGCCTGTTCGTTTTCACTACACATGGCACCGGCTAACTCTCTCTCTCTATACCCTCCCAACTCCTTTTTTTTCCGCCTTCATCGCTATCGTATCCCTTCAACTCCGATCTTAGCACATACACATTCCAAAAGATCAGGCCCTCCCTCCCACTCGCTGGCTCCCCCTGTAGGGCATGGCTGGTTATCAGCAGCTCTGGTGCATCTTCAGGTACCCGAAATCAAAATGTATAATCCTATTCATGGCAGACTCTGTACTAGAATCAGCTGCCTAACCAGTGATGTGATGTTATGTCTTCTAACATTGTGACGCATTCGCCTCATCTCCTGCGTTCATTCTTTCCAAGGAGAGCCAGTCACTTTCTTTCTCTGGTTTCCGCTCGATTTTCTTCTACATACGGGATGCTCCATTTCCTTCTCCATCATGGGTGTAGGATGACCATTGCCAGGCACTATTATTAATTGATATGTACAATGCTGCAGGGGAGATTGTTCTATGACCTTCATACACCCTCACCCTCACACCCCCTCACTCACCCTCTCTCACCCTCACATATACTCACTCACCCTCACACCCCCACACCCCCTCACTCACCCACACACCCTCACTCACCCTCACACACCCCACTCTCACACACCCTCACCCTCCCTCACCCTTACCCTCACACCCCCCCACCCTCACACACCCTCACTCACCCTCTCACCCTCGCACACAATCTCACCCCCTCAGCACCACCACATTATCACTCAGCACCACCACATTATCACTCAGCACCACTCAGCACCACCACAGCACCACTCAGCACCACCACAGCACCACTCAGCACCACCACAGCACCACTACAGCACCACTACAGCACCACTACAGCACCACTCAGCAGCACCACTCAGCACCACCACAGCACCTCTCAGCACTACCACAGCACCACCACAGCACCGCTCAGCACCACCACAGCACCACTCAGCAGCACCACCACAGCACCACCACAGCACCACCACAGCATCACTCAGCAGCACCACCACAGCATCACTCAGCAGCACCACCACAGCATCACTCAGCAGCGCCACCACAGCATCACTCAGCAGCGCCACATTATCACTCATCAATCATTATCACTCAGAACCACCACAGCACCACCTCAGCATCACTCAGCACCATCCCAGTATCACTCAGCAGCACCACTCAGCATCACCACAGCACCACTCAGCACCCCTCAGCGCCACCCAAGCATCAATCTGCGCAACCATTCAACAACAACTGGTTTAAATATGTTCTCTCAATGTTTCAAGCTTTATTACAAATGTCACAAAAAGATGTTAATATTTCACTTCTGTTCTTGGATTTTCGTCACAATAAAATACACTGAACATAATCTTCACAAAAGTTATTTACAAAAGTTTAGGCTATTGCCATTATAAATTAAAATCACTTTTATTTAAGTATTAATTATTTAAAACAATTAAAAGCCTTTTGTAATATCAATACATCTAAGTCACGAAAATACAAACATGTTGCATTACAAATACTATAGGTGTCACATTTGCGAAAGTTAAAACTATTGGCATTGTAAATGACAAAGCTATTAATTTAGCTATTTTCAAAACCAACACATAAATAAAAAAAATTGTCATTTACAAGACCAATAGCTCAAACTTTCCTAATGCGAGACCTATTAGCAACGCCAGTGCTTGTTCATGTTGTGATTGGCCGGTAATCTTAGCTTGCTTAAGCTAACTCCAAAACGGCGTAATTAATATGTGAAGTACTCATAGAATAATTTGTTGCAGAAGGGTGGGATTATGAATAGTGATCAAGTGCATTGTGCCAGGGTTTACTGAAACACACATTCACAATATTGTTCTTTCGTTTTTGACAGTGGAACTGAACTGCTTCATCTGGCTGTGCTACATCCTCGAAAGTTATGTGTATACGCAGTCTCAGGTAAAAATCAACGTGCATTTATGTTTGTGTGCAACAGACTTTTTCATGTGTCTCCTCCTTGTGTTGAAGATTGACTTGTGTTTAAGATTGATTGTATTGCTAGACACAAAGCGGGCATCTGGAGGAAATTATCCACTTCAGTCAACATCACATAATTTCATAAATAGATGAAAAATATTCCCGAGCCCAGTTTGCCTGCAAGTAGCTGTGAACGGCATGAAAGTAGACTCAATACTTTTAGACCTCTGCCAAGAGTATTGTCATGTTTGTGCCAACAGCGTTCAATGTTCTTACCGTCTTTCAATAAAACCTTCATTCACGTACAAAGGCCGTGAGGCGGTTTCTCTTGGTTCTCCGCCTTGTTAAAAACGTGACATCATAATCATTGTTTTTTTTTGTATGCTTCCTCCACCAGGAGGAGAAACCACTGGTTAATACAGTAGTGATCAGTGATGAAAAAGTAAAAGTGCTCAACTGAGTTGAGTTAAAAAAGACCCTGCATTACCTAAACTGCACCTTTATTCAGTTCGGAACGGAGGCAGATAAAAACAGTGATGTGCGTAGGAAGACGTGTTACCATTCTGAAGGCACTGGGGTGATGTCACTGGTGAAATTGTTGTGGGGTCCAGGTGGTCTGTATATGAGGGTTCCACCTATGGTGAAGTTGGCTGTGATGTGTATCTTGAATGTGAGGTATTCCATATAGTTGGTGTGGGCGTCCATGTAGATGGTGCAGCTAATGGTAGCTGCTTGTGGTCGCCTGGCATCTTACCACTACCTGACTACCTCTCACTCCACTCTACATCACACCAGTGCTCCCATCAGGGGCGTCTCTAGGCTCATGGTGGCCCTGGGCAGGGAGCGTAGGTAGGAGGCCCCAGAAGAGGGGTCCGGGCAGGGCGGAACCCCCTGGAGCTCAGGAAGGTGTTTTAATAAAACGTCCAGAAAAGGCACTAGATGAGTACCCGCGGCTGCTCCTACCCTTCTATGCCCTACCTTTACACGCACTGCAGCCTCCATACCGTTCTTGTACCTCTATACCTTCCAGTGTATATAGTACACCCCTGCACTGCACTTTATCCTTCCTATACCGCTGTACCTTCCTAAAACAGCAGCTGTCTCTGCCTTATTCTTCCTACAACTTGTACTCCTTTTTTCCTTCCTATGCCCCAGTGCCGTACCTTTCCATACACTGCAACCTCCATATCACCTCTATACCTTCCATTTTACACGGCACGGCCCTCTGCTGCACCTCATCCTTTCATACCCATGTGCTCTCCGTTTCCCTGCACTGCAGCCTCCCTCCATATCATTCCCGTACCCCAATAGCTTCACAAACCCCTCCCCCTTTATTTTGTTTTTTCTAGAGCCACTACCTTTCGCATATAGATGTCTCACTCTATACCATACCCCTAGACAATGCACATACACCATTACGTGCACTGTCCTTTGCACATTTCCCATGCTGCTCACCTCTAGACATTTACTCCAGTACACCTACTCCTCTAAACATGTCTGCCTATGCACCATTTTCCTCTCATGTCACCTTCTGTCCCCAGCACATTTCTTCTTCAGTAACCCACGTCTTTGGCTCTACTCCTCTACAACTCTCTGCACATCTCAGTTTATATACCCTTTCTTTTACTTTTCTACACCCTACACATTTCCCCACACACTACACTGCTCCACCTTCCCAAACCCCTGCATATTTCCTTATCTACAACCCATCTCCATACGAATGCCGCCTTTCCCACCACCTCCCCTACACATGACCGTATATAGTGTCAACCCCTACTCATGGTTCGCTCTTCTACTCGCCCTCTACAACGGCACACCCCACTCTTCTTTATATTGCCCCCGCTCCGCACTTCTCTTTCCATTCTCAGCATTGTCTCTTTTCGACATACTCTCTTTCTGAACCCCCTTTCATTGTACATGTCTCTTTCTGCAGCCTCTCCTGCACATTTCCCCTTCTTTCCCCCTCTTATCCTATTGGCTTCTCCTTGTATACATTCTCTGCCAGTCCCCGGCGTGCATGGCAGGCTCTGCCCTCTGCTCTGACAGCTGAGGCTGCTCCCTCTGGCTTGCGTGTCTGTGGGGAGGCCCTGGGGTGTCAAGGGTCAGCCCACATGGCCTCACTGAGTGGAAGCCCATCCCTATACCGTCACTGCACAGCAGCATCTCAAACTGCATCCACCGCCGCATGTGGCATCAATACCACGCACATGCTGAGCCCATCAAGGGCGCACAAATGCAGACATTTTTTCCCATATAATTATTTAAGCTTTTTCAACAATACTTTTAATATCGTCGCTGCACATTGCATAAACACTGGACGCCCTATGATTATTAGAATCATGTTAAAAAGTGAAAGTAATTACTTACTGGGACAGCCTTAATTGATCTGCGATGGAGGCCTGCTGCGCAACAGGCTGCCTGCTTCTCTCTTCGGCTGATGATTAGCTCCCTGCAGTTGCGCAGTATGGTGGGCGGGCCGCGGCCAAAAACAATCCTTATTGGCCTGAATCTGGGCACACACTTGAAGATTCGCCAGGGAGGGAAGGGGTGGGCTATTAATATATTTTACAATAGTTCATTGGTAGCTCATGAACGATTGTAAAATGCGGTGTGACGGTGACCTACGACCAAGGCAGGGACCCAGGCAGTTTCATTTTCTGGCAGTGATGAGTGACTTGTAAAAAGGCGGTCTGAGGCAGTTGCATCCAATTTAAAACATATTTAAATTAAGCACTGGTGTGGTGGCCCCTGGAGTTTGGTGGCCCTGTGCAGGTGCACAGCTTGCACATGCCTAAGGCCGGCCCTGCCCCCATGCACCAAAGCTCACAGGCCTCTGCACCCTGGTGAACTTCCATCATGCGACCATCTTGCCTACCAGGGACAAGGTTTTCAGTATAACTCAGCCAAAACTATTGGCCATGAGAATGCTTGTTTCTCTTCTAAGCAGGTTTGACCAATTTTTTTTATGAATCCCCGTGAGAAGCTGGCCTGGTATATGATGTCCACTAATGTAAGTAGGCACCTTACACCAATCCAGACAACCTTTATGGGGATTCAGGATGTCTAAGACAACCTTCGAAAGCTAACCAAGTGGTATCTGTGGAGATCAGTCTTCAGGCTTAGTCTTGAAGGAGTGTAAAACAGCTTGTTTTATCAGAATGCAATCTTATTGTATAGATTAAATGAAAATAGAGCCATGCAGTAGTTATAAAATTATGTATTTATTATGTAACTCTCTAGTACGTTACAGGATCTCCTACACGGAGATTGACACAAAGCACATAATACTTTAGCAAATAAATCACATGAAATAGCACTAATACACAGTGGGCCCCAGGGGAGACAAAACCATATACTAAGAAAGTGGTACAAGAACCATGCCTCGAGTCAAGACAGTGTCGAGAAGACGTAGAATTGCTGGGGACCTACAGAACCACCCAAGGTAAGTAGATAGAGACCCCAAGGCGGGCGTGTGCAGTGTGAGAACACAACTGTGGGCTCCGTACAAGTCTATGTGTAAGTCACGGTTGTAAGTTTAAAGATTAGGGACCCTTTCCCAGTGGACCCTGAAGAGACCCTGTGGAAGACAGAAGGTTGGAGAGCCACCCCACCCGTGGATACCATGGTACCCAAGTAACCTATCCCAAGGAAGCAGGGTGCATAGGTGTGAAGTGGCATCGGAAACCTCTGTCAAAACCTATGGAGGACTACAGGAAAGTGCCGCTGCTGGAAGAGGGGAAAGTGTCAGGTCGAATCTTGAATGTGGATTCTTGAAGAGGAGTTCCTGAAAGCAGAGGGGACAGAATCATTGCCACTCGGGAGTGACCGGGAGACTTGGAAGATGGATGCCCTCCGATGTCGTGTGCTTCAGGAAATGTGATGGTGACCTTGACTCTGCAGCTGCGAGGACCAGGCGACGCTCAGTACGACCAGGACCTGGATACAATCTGTCCCACGAAAGATGTTGAGTGCTGAGGGGTCTGTGTCCGGCGGGAGCACCAGCAAGCCTTGGCAAATGCAACCCATGCAGGAAGTCAAGAAGGAGCACAGTTGGACCAGCAAGATCCAGGAGACTCACCACAAGCAGGGGAGTCAGGGCAGGCCCCGTGCAATCAGGGGAGCCCAATGAAAACAAAGGTGACCTTGAAATGGACCCACAGGCCTAAGGCACAGGAGTCTCGAGAGGACCTCAAGAAGCTCACCAAAACATGCAGGCCACGATGCACACGATGCAGTGTGGCTGAAGATTCTGGTCACTGGAGATGCTCGAGGTGGGGGCTACTTGGAGCCCGAAGATCTTCTTGCAAAGATGTCAACAAGCCATTGCAACTGCAAAGGGGTCGCGGTACCCAGGGGTTTGGTTTTTACTCCTACAAGGACTACTGGCCCTCAAACTTGGTAAGAGGGTAGAGCAGGCCTCTGGAGCTGAGGAAAACCACCACCTGTGTTGCAGAGCCCACAGAGTCCGGAGGAGGCTCGGTATCTGCAAACCGGTCATCTTCGTTGCGGTGCCTGCGAATGCAGGGGAGTGACTCCTTCTTTCCAAGGGAGATTACTTCGGTTGTCCTTGATGCTTCACCGGCCTTTGAAGGTTCCTGACACAGGTACAGACGAAACAGTAGAAGGGAGACGAAGTCAGGCCCAAACGAAGTCCAGACCGCCCAGACATTAGAAGTGCTGTGGTTTTAGTTCTGAATTGTATCCCATGACAAATCTAGGGATCTACACCCAGGTAAACCCTTAAGTACCCTGAGGAAAAGGGTTGGGAAGATTCAGGGGACCCACCCAGGGGAGGGTCTGGACAGGGGGGAGGTTACTCCTTTGTCCAGTTTCACGTCAGAGCGGGAGCCAACGGCTCCGAGGACTGGTACAGAGACACCAAATGGGCCCCTCATGCAGACTTTCAGGCGCTTGCAAGCACACCCACCCAGCCCTAATATACTAAATCCTGTCTGGGATGTGGTCACACCTCCCTGTGACAGGATGCCTATTCTGCCTTCCCCTGATCAAGCTTGGCTCAGCAGCAGGAGGGCAGCTGGAGGGCAGAAATGTGTCTCTGGTCGGCAGCAACCATTTTGTGCTGTCCGGGACTAGAAGACGGGTAACAGGAACACTGAAAGTCTTCCAGTGCTTGGAATCCTACATCGGGTGGGGGTATGAATCCAACATGTTTGATACGAAACATGATAGGATTCATTGCAGCTGTTTTCGAGATGGTCATCCCGCAATTCCACGGTGCCCTGCTATATACTATATGGCTGCTTTACTGACAACCCGGGAGAACGGACTCCGTAGGTGGCAGGGGTGTCCTGCTCATGCAGGAGCACCTTCTCACTTAGAACCAGGCACCCTGCCTTCAGGATTGTAAAGGCTTGCTATAGTGGTGACTTAAAGGTTTTAAGTGCAGTGAACCTTAGATATAGTAAGCCTATATCTTTAATAAGTGGTGCATGCACTAACTTACACAGGCTGCAATGACAGGCCTGTAGTTCCATTTTGAATGTTTTCTCATGGGTGGCATAATACATGCTGCTTTCCATGTGAGACCTCTGGGGTACCTATACCCTGGGTACATGGGTACTGTATACTAGGGACTGACAAGGGTACCCTAGTATCCAATCTGGGATGTACCTAAGTACTGAACACAACAATTTAGGGAGAAGGCAGATAGACTGGTGTCCTGATTTGCAGGATCCCAGTCAGACTAGTCAAAAACCAGCATAGCACCAGGCAAAAAGTGGGGGTAACTATGCAGTAGGATCCTACCTTCCTACAATCCTTCTCAGCGTACTTGATCCAAAACTACCATTATAATGAGGTGTCGCTGTTCTGTTTGCTTATTTCCCCCAGTATTTCAGATAGTTTTACCAAGGCTGAAAAGGTAACATGTGAACATCACATGTGCAAATGAAAGCCTAGTACAGAAACACTTTTAGATTTATTTCCATAAACTTTCGAAAATGTGTATCATTCATTGGTGTCATATGAGGGTAGCAAAAGCAAATGAGGTCTTCTGTCCTTCCAGAATCTGCATTTCAGGAGCATTTTGATTTGATGTGTTTTTTTGAAGCAAGTAAAATATTACATTAATCTGTGTATTTTTACATGTTGTTATGGATTGCAAAAATATAAAAGTCTTGACAAAAAAATGTCATCGAAAAAGGTCACGCCTGCCCAAAGTCTCATCTCCCTTTTTGTGTTTTTATTTCATTAAAGGAACCCTGGGTAATGTAGAACATGGCAATCAGCATCAGATTAAACTCATGTATGAACACAATCTGCAGCGCACTTCATGCAACATGACGTTTGGGCCATTCGGTGGTGTAAAAGGTAAAATGTGTTTCTGTGCTCTGTGAAGTAGTTTGATGATATACATTTCAAATGCAGTAACTTGTGTATGAACATAAAAGTTGCATTGGATATGACTTGACCCACGGTTGGGACAGTTAGAGCCCATTACCCTCGTCAATGGGTGAGGTGCAGCTGTGCAGTTAAAGGCAGTTTTTTAATGATGGTTCTGGGGCCTATCTGCAGAGTATTGTTTTATTTGTTTTTTGAGGTGTAGCTCTTCTGGCTTTAATGGTGGTTTCTTGTACAAATAGGCAGTTACATTTTGGACCGTTTCATGTGATGTTGGGTACAGTTTCCTCACAGTCGAGCAACTTCGACTGTATTGAGGCAATGAACAGATTTACCAAAATGTTATGTTCAATCCTTTCAAATGCATGTCATAATTGGAAATCAAATCATCCGTACTGCAAATACTTTAAAATACCATGGGTTCTCTCCAGACATGCAGCAATGGTTTAGCCTCGAATATTTGCATAAATCACTTGTCTAGAAAATATAATCACACAATTCTTCATGCTTTAGTGATATTATATAATGATGTTCATTGAAATACACACTTGTTGTTTGTCCCTTCAATTCGTGTTAAGTCAGGGTGTAATGTGTTCTTTTCTATTGAATGCAGTGATGGCTTGCGCTTTGTAGAGCTTTTTTGTGTGTTTGTTCTCAGAGTAGAAAACAAGCTAGGTGCTCTTGAAGACTTGTTGTAGCTGTTGCTAAAGAAAACTGAAACACTGTTGCTATGTGCCTGTTGCTTTGATTGTTATTCCACTCTTTCAGCGACGACCTTTCAATCCATGTTGCGGACACTCCCTGGTGTTGCCCCTTCTGTATCCTTATACTTTCTGGGTTAGTCGGGCTCTGTGTCCTGGGGTGTAGGACGATCGGAGGGGAATGACAAAGGATTGGGGAATCTCATGGGGGCAGACCACTGTGGATTTTCCCACTTCCTAATTGAGTAAGCTTAAAGCGGACATGTTTGTTGTACAGCATCCATTTTAGGACATCCCAATTCCTCCCTCCTCATCCCTATTTCTAATCCATCATCCCTCGTTCTCATCCCTATTTCTTATCCAGCATCCCTGCTTCTTATCCTTAAAACTTATCCATCATCCCAACTTCTCATCCGTGATCTCTGCTTCTCATCCCTACTTGTTATCCATCATTCCACTTCCCATTCATCTTCCCTACTTCTTTACCTTTATCCCTGATTACCAGCCCTATTCTCATCCATCATACATACTTCTCATCCATCATACCTACTTTTCATTCATCATCCCTACTTCTTTTCCATCGTTCCTACTTCTCTTCCATCATCCCTACTTCTCTTCCATCATCCCTGCTTCTCTTCCATCATCCCTGCTTCTCATCCATCATTCCTATTTCTCATCCCTATTTCTCATCCATCATTCTTATTTTCCATCCCAACTTCTCATACATAATCCACACTTCTCACCCATCATCCTTACTTCTCATCCCTGCTTTTCAACCCTACTTGTCACTCATCATCCCTACTTCTCCTCTATCATCCCGCTTCTCATCCATCATCCCTACTTCTTATCCATAATCCGTACTTCTCATACTTCATCCATACTCCTCACCACCATTTCTACTCCTCATCCATCATCCCTACTTCTCATCCCTACTACTCATCCATCATTCTTACTTTTCATCCGTTCTTATCCATCATCCCCACTTCTCCTCCATCATTCTTACTACTCACCCATACTTCTCATTCATACTTCCTGTTTCTCATCCATCATCCTTACTTCTCATCCATACTTCTCATCCCAACTTCTCATCTATCACTCCTATTTCTCTTTCCTACTTCTCATCTATCACCCCTACTTCTTATCCTTCATACCTATTTCTCATCTGTAATCCATACTTCTCATCTATCATTTTATTTTATTTTATTTCTTAAACAACTTGTAAAGCATGCAAATACCCTTGGGTGTCTCAGTGCTGTGGACTAGAAGGAAAGGCAGTGGAGCGAGGGACTTATTGGTTGAAGAGTCAGATTTGTACTTGTTTCCTGAAGGCTAGCAGGGTAGGAATGTGAATATGAAGGAGAAGCGCGTTCCACAAACTAGTGGTGGCGATTGTGAATCTTCTATGATGCTTTCTTAGTTCGTGGGACAATCAGCAGGTTGGCTGCTGATAAGCGCAAGGGTTTACTGGGCGTGTACGAGCAGAGAGCTTTCTTCAGAAATTCAGGTCTTGTGTTGTGGGTTGCCTTGTATGCAATGCAGAATGCCTTGAATTTGGTTCTGCTTTTTATGGACAGCCAGTGGAGCTGTCTCACCACCTTGGATATCGGCTTAAACTTGGGGGGGGGCGGGTGGTGGGGGGGGGCCTGACAGAATCCTGGCGGCTGCGTTCTGCACCAGTTGTAGCTTACTCAGAAACCTTTCCTGGGCATTGATTAGGAGACCATTACAGTAGTCAACCTTTGACATAACCAGTGAGCTGATGAGAGTTCTACCAGTACTGATTGGGAGAAACTGCAGGAGTTTTTTTTATCATCCTAAGGACATAAAAAGATGAGGAGACAACTGCGTTGGCATGGTGTATGAAAGACAGCTTATCATCAAACGTACATCCCTACCTCTCATCCATAATCCCTACTTCCCATCCTTTTTTTACATATGTCTCTTTCATTATTCACCATTCCTACTTCTCATCCCCCTTCCTTACTTCTGATCCGCCGTCCATGCTGCTCATCCCTACTTCTCATCCATCATCCATACATTTCATCCCTACTTCTCATACTTCATCCATCATCCCTACTTCCTATTCCTCATCTCAAAGTCATACGAACCCTCTTACAATTCTGATTGGTTGGCAACAGCTGGTCAGAGTTAAGAGAGAGGACTGCGTTCTATTGGTCTAGCCACTGAAGAAACAGCCATCTGATTGCATACTGTGGAGTTTACTTCCAGTGAATCCAAGGCTGTATATCATTTCATTTTATGTAAGTGCTTATCTATTTATACAGGCTTCTTCTGAAAGCTCTGATGGTTTGGGGAAGACAAGAAGCCTACTGGCTTAGGCCATAAATCAACACTTGGAGACCGTGTAATGCAGTTGATCAGAAACCTTTTTTCTGGTTTCAGGTTTATTTGTGACAAACAACATGTTTTTTTTCTGTCCTTGCAGTTTGCAGATTTCAGAGGCTGGGCTTCAGTTGTGTATGGAACCAGGAAGAACAAGGCCTGGACAGAAGTGTTACATATGAAACAGAAACATGAAAAGGTTTCCTGATGAACCTTAAGCTCTATCTTCGTGAGAAGCACTGATGAAGGATGAGAAGCGGGGATTAGGGATGAGAAGTAGGGATGAGAAGTAAAGAAGATGGAAGAGCAGTAGGGATGATAGATGAGAAATAGGGATAATGGATAAGAAGTAGGGAGGAGAAGTAGGGGTGATATTTGAGAAGTAGGGCTGTTGGATGAGAAATAGAGATGAGTAGTAGGGGTGAGAAGTGAGGAATGAGGGTGTCCTAAAATGGATACTACAAGGTTGCACGGTTCAAGGAGGAGCATTTCCTGTCAACTATCTTTCTCTGTGTTACTTGCATTAACAAGCATTTACAATACAATGATCTCGGCAATATTATTGGTAGAGCTATTTGTTTTGCTCATTATTTTTTTTAATTTTTTGTATCCCTAAATAAATGGCATTATTATTTCTATTGGCATATACACAGCTTCCCGTGTGCGGACATCTTCTGCTCACACTGGATGTATTCGAAGCCCTCACCGGTTGCCCCCACGGCTTGCCCTGCCCCCGCCACCATGGACCCCAGGGACTGCCCTGTCCCCGGGCCCCCCCGCGGTCAGAGTCGTTGTCAGCCGATGGGCCTCTTCTGGCCGCTGAAGCCGCTTCCCCTGCCCCATTATCAGCTCTTCACGCCGCACCCTCTGGCTGTGCGGGGACAAAAGGGACTGAAAGAGCCCCTCCCACCCCAGGGGGTAGCCACTTACCCTGATAGCGGGGCACTTACTGGGCAATAGTATCTGCGTCCCCGCGAAGGGGAGGGGGCTCACCCGGATTTATGGCAGATACGCGCGTGCAGCCTGCCCATTTCCGGTCCAATGGGACATAATAGGACCCAAGCTTTGGCGCATTTTTTATATAACGCGAACTCGACCCGAAGGTATTGGACAGCTTTCCATGAGCACCGGGTTCGTTAAACATGGACACATTCTATTTTGGGATGCAGGAGGAGATGAGTGATTTGCCCAGAATCACAAGATGTTGAGATAACGAGACTTGAACCTGGTTTCCAAAGCTCCAAATGCTGCTGCTCTGGCCATTTATCCACACCCACGTGTCACTAGGACCTACCGCACAGGCCATCTCGATATGGGAGGAGACACATTTTCACGTTCGCATCCTGCCCTACTTGCTACGAAAACTTAGCCTCCCTGCCCATGAGAATGTGTAAAAATGGTGTGGTTCTCTTGTAAAGCGCCCCAATGCCCTCGAGCGAAGTTGGCGCTGCATAACGCTGCAATATATAACTAGGCAGTGTACTCGGATATTGCCCCAAATAAACAAGTCAATTTGGATAAGGAGTGTTGATACTGCCCCACAAATCTAGAACTTCTTCTGAGTTATACCGTAGTACATGTTAATACTGCCCATTCAAAAACTGGCAGCTCTGCCTCTGCTGATAAGTGTGCCCCATTTCAAGGGTACAGTACAGAACACGGACAGCAAGAGCTATCGGTAATAATGTACAGGTCAAGGGTCATCAAGAGAGAACGTGTTTTTGAAAGAAGACATTTAAAAAAATGTAAATTAGGAGACTGCACCGCACTTTAGCACAAGACTCGATTTCTTTCCACATATCCCGATTTTAAGTGGCCCATTTTTTGGTACAGTATAATAATCTGTAAGTGGCTAGCGGTCATGCCATTGGGCGGATCGCATTCATTTGTGTATGACTGGTTATCAATTGGAATCAAGATCGATGCTGAACCAGAGCAAATATGTAGCGCCGTGAATCGGCTTCACTGCGCCACACGCTGGGCGCTAGCTGCAATTAAGCGCTTTCTGCACACAGAACGGAATTGGTGGGTTTCCATAGTTTGTGGATCGGTCAGTAAAGTAATGTGGCTTTAGATCTGTTGCTCTAACCTGTCAGTCATGCAAAATGATCGATCCTAGTTTGAAACAAATGTCAGACAAAAGGATGCTCTGCTCATCCCATTAGAAATACCTACAAATATTGTACTTGGCTGTATGAGCCAGATTCTATGTTACGTGTGCCAACCCCTCTTTTTTCCTGTTCGAGTAGCTTTCGAATGCCATGTTTTAAAGTTTATTTTAGTTTCAATTCAGTGGCATCTGTGTTTAACAATAAAATACTGTGCTCTGTGAATATGTAAAATAAATTGGTCTCCTTTTGGCCCCTTAACAGAGTTAGGCGGACACGAAAGCCTCACAGATGTCAGACCTGCCACTCACACCCTTGCCCTTTGGTGAAGCAACGCTTTGACGCCCTCTTATTTGGCAATCAAGACAGATGTTATCTTCTAATCTAGGAGCTACGCAGTGCCTCCTTTCTATTGGCGCCCTATGAGTCAGAGAAAACACGTCCTTAGTGTAAGAGGGGCCGGTTGGAAGGGAGTAGCGTCACAGCAACCAGATAAGGAAAACAACAGATTGTATTTATCACACGTGTTCCATATGCGCAGAAGGACACGTCACCCTACCTTGCGTCACTTTAGAGTGCATCACTCGTGGATCAGCTCTAACGCTGCTGGTAAATTCCAGCCATAAATAACTTCATGGGAGAACTGATACGGTCTTCTACTTGTGACTATTAGCTCGTTTCGGGGCAATTATAATTGGGGAAATAGTTGAGATAAGTAAAGAATGAGTAACGGCAAAATAAAAAAATCAAAGGACAAAGTAAATAAAAAAAATTAAGACATTAGTTACTTTCAACTACTTAAAATGATGTGCTGAAACATTTACAAACACCAGTGGAGAGGAAACTACAAACAGGTGATCTAAGCTAAGATTGTCCCGTTATAGCTGTAACAGGTATTTGTAGTTTGCGCGGGGCTGCTGCTTCCATGCATTTACTGCCAAATAAAACGACTGCCATTCTTGACGCTGATCTTTGGGTGGTTGGTTGATTAAAAGATGTACCTTTTCGAAACATAGCAGCCTCTGTTTTTCGAGCCCTCTCCTTACGCCATACTCTATGAAGTCAGTCAAAGCCCCCATGCCGTGCTGCCAGGCCACAATTCAGATTCATGGGAAGCCCAAATTAGCCTGCCTCCTACACCTTGTAAACAGGACATTGTATGTCCCGCATGCCGATCAGCGCAGCTTCATGTGGAACCGCGCCGAAGCGGCTGGTGGAACTAATTGTGCGTTTATTGTTAGTGCTTTTCAGCGCATCTTCAGCCGAAATTGTATGTGGGGGGTTAAACAAAATGGCAACTAAGAACCTACAAAAAACTTGGGAGGACGAAAGGGACTGCCAACAACTATTGTACACTGGCGCTCAAACGATACTCGTGATGGGCTATTTTACAAAGAGAGGATGGGTGGCTGGATTGTCCTACCCTACAGAAGTCCAGTGTGTGTACGGTGGGGAAAGAGGGGCAGCTACTCGGACAAAGCGACGGAAATTGTCTAACTCTTTAATAGCCCGCGTGCCTCGATGGAAGCACACATTCCAAAAGAAACCCCGAGTGATACGAGTCTCAGCTCACAGTCTTTTTTCAGTCGCTGAACTCGAATTAAGAGAAGGGAACTGGCCCTTTTGCGTGACAAACATATAGTGTATGCTGACTGTGGATTATAGTTAGGTCACATCTACAACTTAAACAATACACCCTAAAGTCGCAACTGTGCCTCTAGGAACAGACCGCAGGCTCATCCCTGCAATTAAGTATCACATCCAACACTCATATCTGCTCACGAAACAACACACCCCAAACTAAAATCTGCAAGAAAGCCCATACTTAACAAATGTATAGGTGTAGTATAGTAGCACATTTCGAGTCCGCGTCTGCATCTAAGCTCACGTCTCCCACAGCAAAACAACTGTTGTTTCAAATACGCCCAATCTGTCAGCCATAAAACAATATTGCCCCCAAAGCATGCCCCGTTATAGTCCCCTTTTAACAAACATTTCTTCGAGCATGAGTAACTGCTCCACAGTGCTAGAGCGTAGCAGGAGAGCTACGGGCGGAGGGAGGGGGGGAGCGGGACCGGGACGAAGAAGGGCTGAGGGCGGAGGGAAGGGCGGCAGAGCAGGACAAAGGAGCTGCAGGCGGAGGGAAGGGGGGGGCAGAGCAGGACGAAGGAGCTGCGGGCGGAGTGAGGGGGGGCAGAGCAGGACGAAGGAGCTGCGAGCGGAGGGAGGGGGGGAGCGGGACCGGGAGGAAGAAGGGCTGCGGGCGGAGGGTAGGGGGGGGGGCAGAGCTGGACGGAGCTGCGTGCGGAGGGAAGGGCAGAGCTGGACGAAGGAAAGCGGAGGGAAGGGGGGAAGGAAAGCGGAGGGAAGGGGGGACGAGCAGAGCAGCTCAGAGCAGCTCTGGAAACCACCACCGTCTTTCTCCGAGGCAAAGCAGAAATACCTCGGAGAAAGCATGGTCATTTTCGCATTTGGGGGCGTGTGTTTTGCTGTTCTGAGTGACGGGCGACGTCACTGTCTAAAGAACAGCAAAAATTACGCCCCCAAATCCGAAAAGGACGGGGCTACATCGGAAGGACGGATCTCTACTCCAATGGCTGGCCTCCCTTTAGGAAGCCAGCCAATGGAGAAGAGACGGGGCAAGGAGGCGGGATCTACTGAGCTACTGAGAGACATTAATTCTCCTGACCGGAAGCTGCTTCGCAGCTTAACGGTCCCGAGACCTAAAAAGGGCTAATTATGTGGGCATCGGCTAGACCTAATCTCAAGTCGGGGATATTTTGAAGACAGTTATGTGGGTGAGCTTGTATTCATCTTCAGAATGTATCGCTTGGTTAATTAAGCCATCTGCTGCAACGATCGGTGTGACTAGAGAATGATAGGTTTAAATACTATCAAGGCTTTCATCTTTTTAGGATAAAGCAAACGCGCATCTTTGGGGGACTAGCAACACTTGCTGTGAAAGGACATTATTTTCAGTTATTAGAGCATGCCAGTGTGTTTATGCCCAAGCTTGCAATATCAAAAGTGGCCACATGGTGGCATCAGAACATCATGCATTGTATGTTATGAAGCTGAAAATTACCGAGCTCGCCTCAATGGGACGGGCCTTTAACTGTATAGGACTCATTAGCGTGGCAACGGACATCTAAGGCAACTGTGCAGCCAGATGCTAAAACTTAGTAGTCCTGTTTGGTGCTTTTGAGCCCATACTTACGCATGCATTGTTATTTGTATGTTTATAGTATGTGTGTTAAAATACTATCTCAAATTTTCGGGGTTTACAAAAATCGTGCAAAATATAGTACTATATGTTATATCCATACTGCCCTTACTTAAAAAAAAGGTCCTTGAGACTGTTGTTGAGAATAGTTGCAATGGTGATGTGTACGACTGCAGCTGAAGTGCAAAAAGTGAAAAAGAGCTGTTCTTCTAGTTTAGGGTCTAGGGACCAAAAGCTGGCTTTATGTATGTGCCACTATAAGTCCAGATAGGTGCCAAACGGAGGAAGAACCTTTAGGGTCCCAGTGCCCTGCTAGACTCAACCTTGAGATGTCAATTCAGTACAGCACGTTCCATACCTCACCTGAATGAATATTATTTCTGCATATGTACGTAATGTATTGACCCATGCCTTTATCCTCAGGCCTCTGATCTCCACTGCGGAAACAATGTTCACTTTTACCCAGTCTATGAAACTCCGATCCAAACGCATTTCACAAAGGGCATAGGGACGGGATGAATAGCCGTCGCTTCCCGGCGGGGGCCCAACTGTGCACAAAGTGTGGATATTCGACTAATGTGCCAGCCTCCCAGCGTCTGGTTCAATTCAATCTTAGCGGGACTACCCATCCCATAATGCACCTGCCGATAGCGGAGTTTCACAGACAGAAGACCAGCAACAGAATCCGTATTATGAAAGCATACAATCTGGACAGGGTACTGAAGTTGAAAGCAATGCCATATACATAGGCAATAGAGGGGAAACAGAGTCTTGTCGTTTTTCTGGACGCAATTGTTTGGAAGTGCGTTGCGATATATATATATATATATATATAATATATATATATATAATATATATATATATATATATATATATATATATATATATATATATATATATATATATATATACATTCACTTAAAAAAACATAGGTTTCAGGCCTTATATAGTTAGGAATTAGCATTTAAAAAACCATTGCAATTGCTCCTATATAGTTAGTTGTACTAACTATATTTCGCGTACCCGCAATCCACTGCTGATGATGTCACATAATACATCATTCATGACATGGTCAGTGATATCACTGATGACATCACTGATGACATCATCCAGTGACTGTGTGTTTCTGTAAAGTTTAAATATGTTTTACATATTCAAGAATGAGTGGATGTATAAGTGTCTGGATGAAGGATTTAGTAGGTGCGTGACTGACTGTATGAGTGAGTGATTAAATGTTTCTTACTGAATGCATGGGTTAGTGACTAAACTGTCTGAATGTGTGCATCAGTATGTCTGTTGTTGTGTAAGCTGCTGCATGTGTTCATCAGAAGCTATATGAGTGGCTATATGGGTTATTGATTGGTTCCCCAAATATTTGAATGGGAGACTGAGTGTGTGTGTGGGTGGCTGGGAGGTGTGTGACTCTGTGCATAGATGTGTGAGCAGTTGATTCACTAGGTGTATGAGTTCAAGAGTGCATGTGGAAACAGCTATAAGGGTGGTTGACTGTGTGCATGGGTGTGTTGGTGAGTGAATGGATATCTCAGTGCTACATGTCCAAGTAAGTACATATGTAAAACACAGTGCATGTGAGAGTTGGCATATATAAATGACTATACATGAGAGCCAGTGAATGTGCGAGTGGCTGTATGGATCATTGTGTTCTTGTATCAGTGATTGTATAAGAGAGTAAGTATGTGTTAGTATATGTTTGAATAAGTAAGGTGTTGTGTGTATAACTGTATAGTTGAGGAAATGGAAGTGTGATTGATTATTTGCATGACTGACTAGGTGTGTGAGTAACTCCATGGATGAGTGGCAGTGTGTGAGTGTCTATATAGGTGTATGAGTGCATATGATAGTGTTGTATTGATGAGTGACTGTATGTATGAGTGATTCTATGGGTGAATGAGTGAATGTGTGTGTAGACCTAGGAATCAGTGAGTGTGTATGTAGTAACTGGTATTGGTGTGTCAATGGTTTCAAGAATGGTAGCCTATATTTAACACTGGGTGTATCAAAGGTTATATTAGAGTGTGAGGAAGTGCATCGTATTATCACATGAATGATATCATCAGTGATGTGATCAGTGATGTCAAATGAGATGTCATCAGTGATGTCATTTGAGATGTCATCAGTGATGTCACTGACCATGTCATGAATGATGTTGTTGTTGTTGTAAAGCTTTTATTCGACATTTTGCCATAAAGCCAACACATATAAAATACATTTAGACATGATTCTTAAAAACAAAGTTACGTCTTTTGGAAAAATACAATATGAACATATGTACATTCCCCATACAAAATCACAAGTTATTTACAATTCATAATGAGATACATTACATTTTCACCTTTAGAATTACAGACCTGATATTAAAAACAACTATATACATTCTATAAATAATTAAAAAGCCAGTATTAAAAAAAAAGAAGCTTTTATGTCTATGTTTTAAAACTATGCTTTTTCCTAATCAAGCAGATACTAAGGAGGAACCGACTGACACCAAAGATTATCAGGCGAATAGTCGAAGATCTAAGTAATCTTTCTGCCTCTTTATATGAACGTATGCCCAAGTTTTTACAAAGGGGTTTAATCCATTTTATACGTTGAGATTTATACAATGGGCAAAAGAAGAGGATATGTGCCTCGTCTTCTTTTTGTTTCAGGTCACACAGTTTGCAATATGAGTCATTCCTGTTGGGATTAGAATTTCCCCACCGGCAAGTATTAGCGTTTATTTGTAGAACCCCGTACCTATATTGAAGATACATGGTTTTAGCCAGCGGTGGTTCCACTTCGTCCATAAATTGCTCGAATATGGGGATATCCTTAAATTGCAAAAACTTGATTGTTAATGAACCAGTGGCACGTTCATGTATATTGGTGTTCATATAATACCAGAAAGCAGATTTTACCTGGTCTTTACAGTTTGATTTCATAGATGTTGGATTTTTCCAGAAGTGTGAAAGACCTATTTTTGTAAGCCATATTGATATGTGTCTAAGCCACTTGATTGAGTTATAAGTGTCCAGTTCCATGATTTCCATCAGTCCCGCTCTATAGTCTGCGAGTTCCGGGGTGGACCATATTCTTACCCAATGGAGCAATGGCCTCAGCCAACACAGATAATCTGTACGTTTTAAGTTAATGTCTAGAAAAACGGGGACTAAAGGTGTTCTTGTTGGTAGCCTTAGCAAGCGCCTACAAAACATATTCTCCTCAATATAGAATGTTTGGTTTGAATAAGGCCCCCAAATCTCGGCGCCATATAAGGCGGCAGATTGTGCTTTAGCTTTAAACACTTCAATCGCAGGTGTTATAGCTTTTGAAGTACTCCCTCCATGGATTTTTAGAATAGGGAGGGAGTTGTGTTTAAGTGTCAGTCTACTTTTTTCTAGCTGGTTTAACCAGGACAATTTACTATCAAACCTGATGCCCAGGTAGTCAAAGAATTCCACGTACTCAAGTTTTGTGTTGTTTAGAGCCAAATTTTTCTTGAAAGATTTTGGGGGATTAATAGCCATGTATTTAGTTTTAGTTGAATTAATTTCTAACCCCTTCTTTTCGCAATAACTATCGAATTGATTTATTAAATTTTGTAGTCCTTTAGGTGTTTGGGATATTAAGATGGTGTCATCTGCAAAAAGCAGCGCTGTAATTGCCTCATTGCATAGTTTGGGGGAATCATGGTTGCATTGTGCCAGGTATCATGTCAGGATGATGTCACATATTACATCATGAATGATGTAATATGTGACATCATCAGAAGTGGATTGCGGGTGCGCGAAATATAGTTAGTACAACTAACTATATAGGAGCAATTTCAATGGTTTTTTAAATGCTAATTCCTAACTATATAAGGCCTGAAACCTGTGTTTTTTTAAGTGAATTTGCAAGGTTTTTAAAATACTAATTCCTAACTATATAAGGCCTGAAACCTATGTTTTTTTAAGTGAATTTGCAAGGTTTTTTAAATGCTAATTCCTAACTATAATACTATATAAGGCCTGAAACCTATGGTTTTTTAAGTGAATTTGCAAGGTTTTTTAAATGCTAATTCCTAACTATATAAGGCCTGAAACCTATGGTTTTTTCAGTGAATTTGCAAGGTTTTTTAAATGCTAATTCCTAACTATATCAGGCGTGAATCTTATATTTTTTTTCAATAAATTTCAAAGGTTTTGTAAATGCTAATTCTATTAGCGGATAACGTTTATATATGTTATTATCCTTCTGGGACCACCTGAGCAGCCATCTTGTTTCTCAGG